>NC_060144.1:50992033-51277033 GCF_021461385.2 Schistocerca piceifrons
ATATTCCCCTTGTTTTCTTTTCTGCCCTTTTTTCACTGGATTCTGTGGAAGGGAATTTACTTTCTTAAAGCTGAGATTTTCTTTAGTTCTTATGCTTCATTGCTATTGAAGTAGGGGCCTACATTTGTTAGATTAGCTATTCTTACATATGTTGTTGTTGTGGTCTTCAGTCCTAAGACTGGTTTGATGCAGCTCTCCATGCTACTCTATCCTGTGCAAGGTTTTTCATCTCCCAGTACCTACTGCAACCTACATCCTTCTGGATCTGCTTAGTGTATTCATCTCTTGGTCTCCCTCTAAGATTTTTACCCTCCACGCTGCCCTCCAATACTAAATTGGTGATCCCTTGATGCCTCAGAACATGTCCTACCAACCGATCCCTTCTTCTGGTCAAGTTGTGCCACAAACTTCTCTTCTCCCCAATCCTATTCAATACTTCCTCGTTAGTTACGTGATCTACCCATCAAATCTTCAGCATTCTTCTATAGCACCACATTTCGAAAGCTTCTATTCTCTTCTTGTCCAAACTATTTATCGTCCATGTTTCACTTCCATACATGGCTACACTCCATACGAATACTTTCAGAAATGACTTCCTGACACTTAAATCAATACTGGATGTTAACAAATTTCTCTTCTTCAGAAACGCTTTCCTTGCCATTGCCAGCCTACATTTTATATCCTCTCTACTTCGACCATCATCAGTTATTTTGCTCCCCAAATAGCAAAACTCCTTTACTACTTTAAGTGCCTCATTTCCTAATCTAATTCCCTCAGCATCACCCGACTTAATTAGACTACATTCCATTATCCTTGTTTTGCTTTTGTTGATGTTCATCTTATATCCTCCTTTCAAGACACTGTCCATTCCATTCAACTGCTCTTTCAAGTCCTTTGCTGTCTCTGACAGAATTACAATGTCTTCGGCGAACCTCAAAGTTTTTATTTCTTCTCCATGAATTTTAATACCTACTCTGAATTTTTCTTTTGTTTCCTTTACTGCTTGCTCAATATACAGATTGAACAACATCGAGGAGAGGCTACAACCCTGTCTTACTCCCTTCCCAACCACTGCTCCCTTTCATGTCCCTCGACTCTTATAACTGCCATCTGGTTTTTGTACAAATTGTAAATAGCCTTTCGCTCCCTGTATTTTACCCCTGCCACCTTTAGAATTTGAAAGAGAGTATTCCAGTCAACATTGTCAAAAGCTTTCTCTAAGTCTACAAATGCTAGAAACGTAGGTTTGCCTTTCCTTAATCTTTCTTCTAAGATAAGTCGTAAGGTCAGTATTGCCTCACGTGTTCCAGTGTTTCTACGGAATCCAAACTGATCTTCCCTGAGGTTGGCTTCTACTTGTTTTTCCATTTGTCTGTAAAGAATTCGTGTTAGTATTTTGCAGCTGTGACTTATTAAACTGATAGTTCGGTACATTCTTACATAACCCACTGTAAAATATAGAAAAGTATTGTATTGTATTCATTTTTGAATTCAACTAATTATTACTGTCTGTTCTTAAAGTAGTCATCATGGTGCATCATGCAGCAAGTATTGTTACTAAAATACGTCATTATTTCATAAATTATTAAGTATTACAAAAAATAAGAAATAGATAAAGGAGGAAATATGGTGTCTTATGTGCAAGAATTTTCTTTGGTATTTATGAATTCAGTAATTACAGAATGAGGTAATGTATCTTTTAGAAAAAAAAGAATATATTTCATTATGTTAATTTAAATGGTAAACTAAGTATATTTTATTTTTATATCTAAAAACAAAGATGATGCGACTTACCAAACGAAAGTGCTGGCACGTCGATAGACACACAAACAAACAAAAATATACACACAAAATTCTAGCTTTCACAACCAACGGTTGCTTCGTCAGGAAAGAGGGAAGGAGAGGGAAAGACGAAAGGATGTGGGTTTTAAAGGAGAGGGTAAGGAGTCATTCCAATCCCGGGAGCGGAAAGACTTACCTTAGGGGGAAAAAAGGACGGGTATACACTCGCACACACACACACATATCCATCCACACATATACAGACACAAGCAGACATATTAAAAGGCAAAGAGTTTGGGCAGAGATGTCAGTAGAGGCGGAAGTGCAGAGGCAAAGATGTTGTTGAATGACAGGTGAGGTATGAGTGGCGGCAACTTGAAATTAGCAGAGATTGAGGCCTGGTGGATAACGGGAAGAGAGGATATATTGAAGAGCAAGTTCCCATCTCCGGAGTTCAGAAGGGTTGGTGTTAATGGGAAGTATCCAGATAACCTGGACAGTGTAACACTGTGCCAAAATGTGCTGGCCGTGCACCAAGGCATGTTTAGCCACAGGGTGAGCCTCATTACCAACAAACACTGTCTGCCTGTGTCCATTCATGCGAATGGACAGTTTGTTGCTGGTCATTCCCACATAGAATGCGTCACAGTGTAGGCAGGTCAGTTGGTAAACCACTTGGGTGCTTTCACACGTGGCTCTGCCTTTGATCGTGTACACCTTCCGGGTTACAGGACTGCATCCTCTCAAACCCAGAAACTCCCACAGAAGAACCACAAAAGTGCTCCACTTGTGACAGGATACTTTCCGGGACTGGATCAGACTCTGAATGTGGCTCTCCAGCAGGGATACGACTTCCTCAAATCCTGCCCTGAAATGAGATCCATCCTTCATGAAATCCTCCCCACTCCACCAAGAGTGTCTTTCCGCCGTCCACCTAACCTTCGTAACCTCTTAGTTCATCCCTATGAAATCCCCAAACCTTCTTCCCTACCCTCTGGCTCCTACCCTTGTAACCGCCCCCAGTGTAAAACCTTTCCCATGCACCCTCCCACCACCACCTACTCCAGTCCTGTAACCTGGAAGGTGTACACGATCAAAGGCAGAGCCATGTGTGAAAGCACCCATGTGATTTACCAACTGACCTGCCTACACTGTGAAGCTTTCTATGTGGGAATGACCAGCAACAAACTGTCCATTTGCATGAATGGACACAGGCAGACAGTGTTTGTTGGTAATGAGGAATACCCTGTGGCTAAACATGCCTTGGTGCACGCCCAGCACATCTTGGCACAGTGTTACACCGTCCGGGTTATCTGGATACTTCCCACTAACACCAACCCTTCTGAACTCCAGAGATGGGAACTTGCTCTTCAATATATCCTCTCTTCCCGTTATCCACCAGGCCTCAACCTCCGCTAATTTCAAGTTGCCGCCACTCATACCTCACCTGTCATTCAACAACATCTTTGCCTCTGCACTTCCGCCTCGACTGACATCTCTGCCCAAACTCTTTGCCTTTTAATATGTGTGCGAGTGTATACCTGTCCTTTTTTCCCCCTAAGGTAAGTCTTTCCGCTCCCAGGATTGGAATGACTCCTTACCTTCTCCTTTAAAACCCACATCCTTGCGTCTTTCCCTCTCCTTCCCTCTTTCCTGACGAAGCAACCGTTTGTTGCGAAAGCTACAATTTTGTGTGTATATTTGTGTTTGTTTGTGTGTCTATCGACGTGCCAGCGCTTTCGTTTGGTAAGTCACATCATCTTTGTTTTTAGATATATTTTTCCCACGTGGAATGTTTCCCTCTATTATATATTTTATTTTTGTTTGATAAGTTTTATTATTTGGTGGATTTAACATTTTGCACTGTAATGTTATGTTTACTTTAACCATATACGCAGTGGGAGCTAAAAAATTGATTTAGTAGTGCCAGAAATACTTGTTGTTCTAAAAGGAAAAAAATTGCACTAAAAGGAAAATTCACTTGAGAAAACTATAAAATGATGAGATGACTGAATGACTGTCATGTCTTACCACAAGTAGATGAAATCCCAGTGCTACTGATATACACATTTAAAAATAGCAACTAACTATTCCTAGTTTTTGGAACTGTTAGTTCCACATGAAGAAGGGAAGTTCAGAAAACTGGGAATAGTGTTTTTTTTTTAAGCATCACTGGAATTTCAGCTCCTAATGGTAAGTATTGGCTAGCCAGTCCGTCTTCTCCTAATTTTATAAGCAGGAAATTCCATTTAACTAACATTAGGAGGGGAAATTAATTATCAACCTGACATCTATTTCAACTTTTTTTGTGCACAGTATAGTATAAGACAGTATGACACACTGAGAATTCTGAAACAAAAGAGGGGAAGAAATAACAGAAGCAAACAAGTAAATACTTAGCATCTATATGCAGAAAATCATTTCAAGGTGCCAAACAGTTCTCATACATATTATGTACGTGGGTACAGTACTGTATTGATAGAAATTTAATTGTTATGTCTGTTATTGGTAAATATAAGTTTCTAATTATTCTTCTTGTCAGTCAGTATATCTACATTTATTTGTGTCTTGTTTACTTCTTTTGTGACTAACAGTGTGTTGTACAACTTTAAATGAACAATAAATAAATTAAACTAAATCTAACAATATGTTATTGCTTCCATCCAAATTCCTTGAATGTTCCTGAAAGAACAGCGAGATGACTTTAATTTGCCTCTACTTACTGACTGCACAAAACAAAAAAGGGGTGGGTAACCACACTTGTTTGAAAGTCAATCTTGAGATTTGTCATGTTTCTGCAATATGGTGGAACTGTAACATTTTTCCCAAAACCATTTACATAACATTTTTATATTAGTGTGAAACCTTTGACTAATGGCTGAAAGTCTATATTAACTGTATAAACCTGCCTTTCACTTTCTGCAGACTCGTGTATTAAATTCTGCTTACATATGTAACAGTTTACTAACATAAATTCAATGTGGTGTTGTCATACTAATGTAAGTGCCTGCTGGAGTAAGTTCTGGTGTGCATGCCAGCTTCTTGATTTGTTGTAAATGTTCTTTTGCTAAACTTGTTTTTGGTAATGGACAATACTACCACTTATTATGGTGTGATGCAAGATTTTTTGAAAAGTAGTATATTACACAGCCTAGAATTAAATGGAATGTTTTTTTATGTTTCTAGGTAAGCCTTTGAGAATACAGAAAAATTTATGTAAAAGCTCATGTAAACATGGAACATTTTTCATTGACTGCTGTAAGCTACATTCATTTATATGGATGTAGTTTGCTGAAATAATCAGAATAGATTACAAAATAATTGCACTTACATTACTGCTATAGTCTACAGGTGATTGAATTTATTTTTCATAATTTGATTATTGTGTTACAAGGACATCAGTTGTTTTATTAAGAAATATTTCTCCTTCCACAGAAGGAGTTTGACTAACAGGAAAAAAACTATTTTGTAAGATTAAAAATCGCATTAAAGAAAGGCAGCCACTTACCTGTAGATGACTGTCGTTTGGTGCATAGAACGCAGCAACACACAGACTTGACTACCTTTAGAGATACCAGTCTTTTTGTAGTGGACACATACTCATTCACACAATCATGGATGCAGCCTCTACCCACCCCATCCCCCTACCACTGCCACTCCTGCACAAAGGAGCCACAGTGACACTGACTGTTCGAGTAACTGCTCAGATTGATTGCTGTGGGGGAAAACGAGCAGCATGTGGCAAGGATGGTGAGGTCGTGGAAGGTACGTTAAAGTAGAACTGTGTCTCTCAAAGGAAGTAGCAAAATTACTGAAAATGATATAATTGCAAAACAGAGTGAGGGTGGGGAGAGCAAGATTTGGATAAAGGAGTAGTTGAGTCTAAAGTAAAAAGTCAGAAAATCAGAAGGTACAGTACAAGTAAAAGGCTAATCGAGATTTAGAATGAGGGGATCAGCTTCCACATATGTAGGGCAGTGAAGCTTGTGTTTGCGGAGAGATGGGGGTGGAACATCCATATACCATGGATAGTGAAGCAGCTACACAAGTCATTTATGTTATTTCCAGCAGATTCAGCAACTGGATATGTACAATAAGCCACAGTTTGGTAGAGGCCATTTAAGTTGGTACACTACAGTTGGTTTTTATTGCCAAATAGGGCACTAGTAATATGTAACTACTGATAAAAATGTGACTGCTTTTGCATGTGGTCATACCTTTTATAGGTCTTGTCTGTAACTGGAGGTACTTGATGAGTGTATAGGAGAGATCTTTCATCTGGGTTATCCATAGGAGGATTGATTCGTGTACAGAGTTGCGAGTAGAATTATCACAAGGACGGAGTATGCTATTATGCATTGGTTGGGTGTTAGAATAGGATTTTTGGTAAAATATTCCTCATTTCAGGTCTTGATGAAAGACAGTGAAAACGCTGGCTAAGGATGTGGCTAAGTTTTTCAAGGCTTGGGTGGCTGTAATGTAGGGGGTATACCAAATGAATTGTAAGTCAGATATTGAAACAAACATTCTTTATCTGACATGTAATAATGGGAACCAGATTTTTTTTAGGACAGTTTCATCAACATTCAGAGTGTACACAAGCCATATGAAACTCATGAACTGGCTCAGACTCACAAATTGGCATATGCTATCGGCAACAAACAATAAATGGAGCACTGAGCTGCCCACATTCCTGAGTCAACAGTATCCATTTATGGCTCTGGAGAAATGGAAGAGAATGTGTAAGTTGGCAGCAATCCAGTCAGAGCCACCTGTATCTAGGAACACCTAACAAAACTGACCTGTATGGTAACTCAGTCAAGAGTACCTAACTGCATATGCAAGAAATGTTTAAAATTGTGAGGCAGCCTAAGTTAGAACTAATTACTTGATGGGTGTGTGTGTTTTATATAGCTTTACAACTGTTAGACAGAATAGGTTAATCATCTATTTATTAAAGTTAGTTAGGTTTTAGGATGTCAAAGAATGGACAATTTTTTGAGGTTAGACAGTTATGAAACAACAGTATTTTCATAATCTTTTACTTTTTAGTTTTTTTGTATCGTCTTTCACTAGTTAGCTACCTAGAATAAATTTCCATTAATCCATTTTTCTGTATCTTTGTTCACTACAAAAACTCCAACAATGTATTTTAATCCGTCTGTGTTCTTGCGATATTGCCACAGTTCATTTAAAAAGTGTGTTAAAGAACAATATATCTTCCTGTCTCTATTTTTGCCCCATTCTTTTTCCTCTAATATGTGTTTGTTTTTTGTAAATTTATCCTCCCATGTTGACCACATTATTTGCAACTGGAGTTGCACTCTCCATTGTTCGTTTCCAGTTTAGTCAGTATTACATTTTTTTTATTCTACATCATGTGACTTCCAAACTCTCTAACACTTTTTTTCACTCTTTGTCTCTGCCTACAAAAGGAGGTCCCAAATGCTAAAATTTTCTGGAGTTTAGGGTGTCTTTCACGTGTGTGTGTGTGTGTGTGTGAGTGTGTGTGTGTGTTTTTGCATTTGCTGTATTGCTGTAAATGCATCAGTAAGATAGCTCTTCACATATCCTAAGATAATTATGTGAATTAAGTTTTCCAGCAATGTGACGTGTCCAACCATCCTGATTTAGGTTTTCCGTGATTTCCCTAAATCGCTCCAGGCAAATGCCGGGATGGTTCCTTTGAAAGGGCATGGCCAACTTCCTTTCCCATCCTTCCCTAATCCGATGAGACCGATGACCTCGCTGTTTGGTCTCTTCCCCCCCAAACAATCCAACCCAGCAATGTGAGAGAAACATTTGATTCATATCTGCCCAGTACCAAAGGGGCAAAGGAAACGAATTTAATGTTTAAGCATTAGTGAATCCCTTTCATGGTACCTAGAATAGAACATATCACATGTAGTCGAAATAATGGTATAAATATTCCTGTTGTTATTGGTATATTCATAAACATTTATCTCTTTAATATTTTTATAGAAGAATACTGAATGCTCTTTCAAAAGCCATTTGCATCAGAACTATACTGTAGGGAACTCTCAGACTGCTCAAAATTTATTTGCGGTATACATGCTGTTTTAGTCCCTGTGATGGAAAACATTTTAGTAGGTGGCATTGTAGAGGGCTTTATTGTCTCTCTTAATTATCTAAGGTTTCCACTTTATGACCTGCATATGTTATTGAATAGTTTGGTTAGTGTATCTCTCTCAGAAAATTTCATCTGTTTCATAAGAAAGATTCCAACTAGACAGATGATGTTTTTGAATACTTATTTTTCTACCAGTGTCCTAAAGTTGTTACTTATCCCAGTTTTGCGAAAGCTTCATTTTTCATATCATTGCAGTACCACTAACTCACATACAACCAAAGCACTATTTATGTTCTAAAGAAATCTGACAGGAGAGCACTCTTCGTCAAGCTTGTGAGACATCTCCAAGAGAGTAACCACATACGTGCATAAATGTGTTGGGAGTTTGTTGTAACTATGGAACTGCTCACCACACTCAGACTTTGGCATTAAATACTATCTTCATCTTGCAGTACAGTATACATTACATAACCCCAATTTCCTGTCTTCTTCTCTTCTAAACAGACAGTTTTGCAAGCTAGGTATAGTTCTTCCTAGTTTTAAATTTGTCTGTTGGTAATACTTGGAATTTCACCTCTTTAAAGTAAGTACTGTCTCCTTGCATTTTTACAGTTTACTCCTGGTCTACAGCTATTTGTGTCCATGCTGCCTCTCATGTTTTCCGATATTATTTATCAACCTTCTGTTAGGTCATCACCTCAGTCTACTCGTATCTCTTGGAACCCAACAGGCAACTTGCTTGGTCCATCTACCATCTCTTTGCCCGGCAGCATGTCCTGACCACCTCCAGTTCTTTTTCATGTCTGCACTGGTTTGTTCCACAGTCCATTTATTAATTTTTCTGTCCATTAATACTGTCTGTCTCCATTGGTGAGCAGTCAGTACATTTGACTGCCATATAGAAGACTAGGGTACAATGCCCATTACTGTCAGGGATTTTCTTCGTGGCAGGTCTCGAACGGAGTACACTCAGCTTGTGAAGCCAGTTGCAGAGCTCCTCAAATGATAACTAGCACCTTCGAGGTCTGGAAAGCATACAGCAGCAGTGAGAGCAGTATGTTAACCCCATGCCCCTGCATAATGCATCAAAGTGATGCCATATTGCAGAAGATGATAAGAGTGGCTGGTTGGCGTCACAGGGCTTCTGGGCACGATCACGGTGGTACTTTCTGTAATTATAGTACTACTCAGTACACATCTTTCCATTGTTCACTAAGTGAGCTTCAGTTTTTGTATTAAAAGGGTAATTCTCATTGCACAAGTCAAAACTAGTAGTACACATTGAATGTAAACTTTCCTGTTTGTACAAACTATAAGCTTAGTTTTGAAAACCGTATTTAATTTACCGAAAGTACTCATTTTTACTCTTCTGTTTGTATCTTTTCCTGTCCATCCAGTTATTGTCTTCAGCTGCCCTAGATGCAAAAACCCACCAACTGGTTGTATGGATCCATTGTTAATTTATACAGTTTTATTTACATTGCTAATTATACATTATATTAGTTGTATTACACTAGATCTTCAGGCCTACTTTCAAATTTTTGGTTGTAGTCTCTCATTCTTAGGAATATAAACTGCTCATATTATACAAATCAACTGCACCAGTTTTAATGTAAAAATCTGAAACCTGAGCTTTCACAAAAAGAATAATATACATTGAGGTTACCTGAATCTTAATAAAAATATTGTGATCAAAAAGAGGCATCACTGATATTTGGAGAATATTACTGTTTGAAAGAGCTACATGTAATTTCCGACACTATGGCCAAAAATAGCTGAAATGAATAGAGTATGTCAGTACCAGGTACCAGGGATGGCAGTCACGAGAATGTCAGGAGAATTTCGTAGTGAAAGATGACCCCTTGGATACTGGTCTGCATTTGAAGTAATTTGGAAAAAAATTAGAGTAGGGCAGAACTTGAAAATTATATACGAGATCAAGGAAAGTTATTAGTATTGCTATGAAGATCATTCATGGCCTGTAATACTTAATAGTAATCTTTTTTATAGTTTGTCTGAACTAGATACACACATAATATTGCCCAGTTTTCTCATTCCATCCGGGAAGTCTTCCCTGACCTGGGATTCTGGGCAATTTTTCTGTAACTCTCTCCCTTTCCTAAACCTCTCCAGTCCTCTTCCTTCATCCCTCTTCCTTCCCCTTCAACCCTTCTGGCAGGAGGAGGAGGAGCTATTGGCTCTGAAAACTGGCAAATTTCAGTACCTTTATATGTTTTTTCTCCTGCTGCTGCTTAGGTAGTATGTTTTTTTACCTATCCAATTTCATTAAACAATGTTGAAGGGATAGACTGCTACTCAGCATGTAGAGGAGGCTCTGAGTCACAGACAGGCAAAATGAAAAAGACTGCTAAAATATTAAAGCTCTCGGACAAAGTCCTTATTTTGCAGTAGGAAACAAACACATGCCACTATACTTGTGGAAGAAAAAAATGTTGTCTGAAAGCTTTAATATTTTAGCAGTTTTTTTCATTGTGCCTGTCTGACACTCAACACCTCCTTTATTCGGTGAGTAGAAATCTATTTGAATACCTTCGTATCAGCCTTATTTACCTTTCATTATACTTGGCTTGGCTATGTATGTCTTATCTGGCATGATTCCCAGCATATCATTTTCTTTCATTATTAATATGACATTCTGACCATCTCTTCTCCTATATAAACATGGTAATAAATCTTCCACACCTACTTCTCAAACCATTGTGAAGTGCACTGCAAAGGGTACTTAGTGAAATGTTGCAGTTTGTTTCCTGTTATTGTGCCACAGATGTATGGAGGTTCTGTAACACCACTACCAAATTAATTAGTGCAATGCACATGAACACTTATTTGTTGCAACACAGCCAAATCATAACATCCAGTTCAGGTTAAACACAAATGTGGATCTGTCTTGGCTCAGAGTATGTCCTATACACAACGTAGCCACTTCTGATAAGTAGGCAGAGCTAAGTCATTTACCGATGTCACTGAGAGGTAATGGCAGTGGTGGCAGCTCTGAGAGATAATGGCAGTGGTGGCAGCTCTGAGAGATAATGGCAGTGGTGGCAGCTGTCTTCATTTACTCCCACTACCTTCATATTGCTGTTCCACTAATGGTCCGGATACAAACTGTATCTGAACTCGAGCTGAACTGCATTGACTTGCCAGGGTACGAGTTAAACAGACATGTCAATTGATACTGGGAATCTGCATGATCAGCTGTGGCTGCCAGGTGATAACACCCTTTCCGGTCATCGGCTCCTCAGATGGAGTGGTGATATCCCTCTTTCTGACTGATACACGTGCCGAGGCATATCAAAGTAGTACGGCTGTTTCCGGTGGCCTCTGTGGAAGATGGCTGAAATTCTTTCTGCACTGGCTTCACCACGATGCAGGCCACACCAGCACACTACAGTGACAATAGGGTGAACTCCCCTGCAGAAGTAGTGGTGTGGGACACAACACTTAGCCTGGTACCACGTGTTTGGGATGTTTCCTTTACTAATCGTGTATGGAACATGGAAAGAATAACTGCTGAAATACCTGTGTGCATTCTGTAAGGAATCTAATCTTGGCTTTTTAGCCACGTACTACTTATTACAATCTTCAAAAAGATTCTCGAAGTAGTGAGGCTATAATATTTTATTTTTTTATTGCAACAAAAAGCTCA
Source organism: Schistocerca piceifrons (assembly GCF_021461385.2). NCBI lineage: Eukaryota > Metazoa > Arthropoda > Insecta > Orthoptera > Acrididae > Schistocerca > Schistocerca piceifrons. The sequence continues at coordinate 51,003,574 of NC_060144.1, forward strand.
TAATAACATTGAATCAATAACAACAGAACTATTATATATAATCAAAGAATAAACACTCTGTCCCTTGTGCGTGCCGCCACAGAATAATGCTATCCTTCACTGTGCATCTATGGATGTTTTGCTGGCGACTCCCACACAGCCCCCCTCCGATAGAGCGGAGCTCCGGGGATGTAGGAGTATTTATATTTCACCCGACGTCCAGCTCTTGTGCGTAATGAAGGCATTGATTGAACTTCTTAAGCTTCTGTTGCTGGTAGTGACGGTACCGCTTCCTCTTGTAATGGTGAGGTGGTGTCATCCTGGTCCAGTGGTGTGGAAGGTGGTGCTTGGTGCCTGACCTCTGTGTCCTCTTCAGTCGGTAACATATGTGCAGGTTTGAGCCGTTACAATGATACCACTTGACTCTTTTCATTTAGATCTATCTGCATAGTATGTTCATCCTGTGAGAGCACTCTGTAAGGTCCAGAATATGGAGGCTGCAGCAGTGACTTGACAGCGTCCGCCCGTAGCATCACATGTGTACGTGAGCGTAGATCTTTGTGCACGAACATATTTACCACTCCATGTCTTGAGACAGGAGATGGGCAAAGTCTGGCCATATGCTCGTGTACCATTTGCAATGTAAACGGCAATTTGGTCTGTCGTGCCCCTTCTTTATCAGTGAAGAATTCTGCAGGCAGTCGTAAGAGTTCACCATAAACCAATTCTGCGGTGGATGCCCCTAAATCCATTTTCAATGCTGTGTGTAGGCCCAACAAAACTAGTGGTAATACTGACGACCAAGGTTGTGCATGGCACATTAATGCAGCTTTTAGTGTTCTATGCCAGTGTTCCACCATCCCATTGCTTGCTGGGTGGTACAATGTTGTGCAATGATGTTGGAACCCACAGAAGTTGGCCAATTCCTGGATGAGCCAGTCCATGTATGCTATCAAATGATTGTCATCACAATCTCTCAGGTATGAACGGTCTCAGTTTTCCTTGCGTTACATCTCACTAAACTTGGAAGTGTTCTCCCGTAGGTTGTATTTGTTGCAAGCATAACCTGGACGTACTATAATGAGAGAATTTAGCAAGTTGCTGGTCTGTTTCCTGTGCTGCAGCTATTTCCTTGTAGTCAATAGTCTGAGAGATTGTTTCCAACCTAGACAGGAAATCTGCCACAACGTTCTCAGCTCCTTTTATGTCTGTCGTAAACTGGGCAATAAACTCGAGTTGTCTAAATTGTCGTGGTGAGCAACCATCCTTGTTCTTACTGAAGGCGAAGGTAATTGGCTTGTGGTCTGTGAAAACAGTGAGTAGTTTGCCTCCTTCTACTTGCGGTTGGAAATGTCTGATGGCTTCATAAATTGCCAGTATCTCCCTATCGTAGGCACTCCATTTTACTTGTGATGATGTAAGCTTGCGGGAGAAGAAACCTAGGGGCTGCCAATTGTTTCCCACCTTCTGGTGTAGAGCTGCACGTATTGCCTGCTGGCTCGCATCCACAACAATTGCCAGTCGAGCTTGAGAAACCGGATGTGCCAACATTATTGCCTGACGTAGACAGGTTTGATCTTGTCGAATGCCATCTGCATCTGTGATGTCCACTGTATAGGTCGTTTGCCTACTGCATCCTTGCCGACTAGTGCTGATGTCTAAGGTGCTTGAATGGCCGCCGTGTTAGGCAGATGTTGTCTGTAGAAGTTAACTGCTCCAAGAAACCGGCGTAGTTGGCGATAGTCGATGGGGCGAGTCATCTCTTCGATAAGGTCGAGTTTGTCTTGTAGTGGGCTGATACCGGCTGCTGTCACTGAGTAGCCCAAGAATGGCACCTGACATTGTCATAGTAAACACTTGATTCATTGACCGAAATGCCATATGCCTCAATACGTTGGTAAACAGTCCTTAGATGTAGTTCGTGCAGTTCCTCAGACAACGAAAAACCAAGATGTTGTCGAGGTACGCGAAGCAATATGTAAACCTTTGAGGACTTCATCAATGAAACGCTGCCAAGTTTGTGTCGCATTTTTTAACCCAAACGGCATACGGAGGTATTCGAATAAACCGAATGGTGTCATGACAGCTGTCTTCGGTATATTAGCAGGTGCGATCGGTATCTGGTGATACACTTTTTTGCAATCAATGACACTAAAAATGGTTGCGCCTGCAAGTGCGTGCGTAAAATCCGTGATATGTGGTACTGGATAACGATTGGGGATGGTACGAGTATTTAGTGCCCTGTAATCTCCTCACGATCTCAAAGTTCCATCTTTCTTCTTTACGAGGTGAAGTGGCGATGACCACGGACTGTCGGATCTATGGACGATTCCCGAGCGTAATAATTCTTCGAACTCTGCCTCGTTGCAGCAAAACGATCCAGGGCTAACCGGTGTGGGCGTTGAGACACTGGTTGACCGGGTGTAGTCCTGATGTGATGTACCGTATTGTGCTTTATTGTCTGCCCACCAGACATGGATTCGCAGTTTGCTACTTGTCTGCAATCAGACGTGGACATAGGGCTTCGTCCTAGGATGCCTCTAATGCACTGTGTCCCCCGTTGAATGCTCACTGAGCTAATAGATACCTCAAGTGCATAATGAAACAAGAAATCTGCATCCAATATTGCGTCTGACACATCAGCAATTACGAAAGTCCATTGTAAACTTTCATGGAACCCGAGGTCTACCTCTATCTGACATTTTCCATAAGTCGCTATCGATGTCTGGTTTGCTGCTGTGAGTTTCGACTGAGATGGAGGGAGCTTCACATCACAGTTTTTGACAGGCAATTCACTAACGTCCGAACCTGAGTCGACTAGATAAGCACGGCCAGACTTAACGTCTGTAACAAACAGCCGATGGGACAGTGAAGGTAAAGAAGAAAGGTTACTCACCCATAGCTGCTCCTCGTTGACCTCACCTCGTAACAGTAGGCGCTGGTGCTCTAACTCGCGACTGGCAGCAACTAACGCTGGCCGCTGTCGCCATTTGGGTGATTGCAGGGTGATGTGTAGCGTGTCGCCTCACTTCCGAATCGTCGATGGTACCAGCAGTTATGCTCCTTAGACACAATGTCATCTTCCTTGCTCTTCTTGTTTGTGCCTGTCTTGTCTCCAAGCAACATTGATATCTGCTGCTTCAATCCGTCAACTTGTTTTTCGTAGCTCATCCAGTTGTTGAGAAACGTCCGGCTGTTGGCGTTGTCGTATCACCGCTGTTTCCTGTGAGTCTGTACTGTTGTGTCAGAACATCACCGTCGACATATGCACTGCGTCTGAGGTGTAGACCTCGTCAGCTAATGAGATCAACGATGAGATATCGTGTGCATTTGAGAGCGCCACAGCTGTTCTAACTACTTCTGGCAACTGCTCTTGCCATACATGTTGCAGTGTCGTAACTGGCAACTCGGTGTCGTTGACTAAACTTCGCAGGTGCTGCCAAAATTCCGAAGGTGACTTATCTCCTCTCTTTTCACTGTCTAATACTTGCTGGATACGTTGTTCCACCGGCCGATGTAGTCGCTCAATGAGTAACTGCTTAAAACGCATATACTTTTGCGTGGCGAGCGGCTGAAGTATTATATATGTGCTGATTATTGCTGTTTTATTGTCAAGCGCACTAACGGCGATCATAAATTTTGTCTCTTCGTTTACAATGCCATGATGCTGGAAAGTCAGATCAAGCATTGCAAGCCACAGTTCAGGTTTATCAGGTATGAACTGCGGTGGGCATAATTTCATCTTGCTACTGTTCTCTGTCGAAAGGCCGTTACTTGATGGCGCAGAAAAATTCAACACAACATTTTCTTGTTCTTCAATGTCGCGTCGTAATTCCTCAATGTTCTTTAGCAAAATGTTGTGCCGATCCGCAACACTCTGTGTGCTGCGCAGACTCGCTGATCTCCTGGTAGACAACATTGAACTGGGCTGCATTTGTTCATCTACAACAAAATTCTTTATACGGGGTCACCACTTTAGCCACGTACTACTTATTACAATCTTCAGAAAGACTCACGAAGTAGTTAGGCTACAATATTTTTTTTTATTGCAACGAAAAGCTCATAATAACATTGAATCAATAACAACAGAACTATTCTATATAATCAAAGAATAAACAATCTGTCCCTTGTGCGCGCCGCCACAGAATAATGCTATCCTTCACTGTGCGTCTTCGGATTTTCTGCTGACGACTTCCACACCTTTATGGTCTCTGTGGAAGCGATGCTTAGGGAGTTGAAGAATGTGTCAAGGTTCATCATGTAATACTGGTTCAAGAGGCTTTTGTGGGATAACTGTTGTCAGCAAAGTCAGGTATTTTACATTTCTCTGACACTTTCCTGTGAGTAGACAAAGCTGTGACCATCCATGCTGCCCTTTTATGTATACCTTAAATGTGTCTTGTTATGCACATTTGGTATGGGTCTCACACATTTGAACAATGTTCTAATATGGAACATAAAAGTTTTTGTAAGCAGCCTCCTTTTTAGACGTACTACATATTCTCAGTATCCTATCAATGAGCTGGAAGTCTGACAGATGCCTTACCTACAATGGAGCAGTAGTGGTCATTCCATTTCATACACTTACCAATTCTTACACCCAGGTATTTGTATGAGTCAACTGATTCCAGTTGTGACTTGGTGAAGTCATGCGATACTTTCTGTAGTGTAGTGTGGAGTACACACTTTTACATTTGTGAACATTTAAAAAAAAAGCCAGCCGCGGTGGCCGTGCGGTTCTAGGCGCTACAGTCCGGAACCGCGGGACTGCTTCGGTCGCAGGTTCGAATCCTGCCTCGGGCATGGATGTGTGTGATGTCCTTAGGTTAGTTAGGTTTAAGTAGTTCTAAGTTCTATGGGACTGATAACCTAAGATGTTAAGTCCCATAGTGCTCAGAGCCATTTTTGAACATTTAAAAAAAGATGCCAATCTTTACAGTACAGTCTTATCAATATCTGGTTGCATATTTGTGCAGCTTTTTCACATCCACTTCATTATAGGTAACTTATCAACTGCAAAAAGTCTGAGGTTACCATTAATATAGTGTACCAGGCCATTAATGTACAATATGAACAACCAGGGTCCCAACACAATTCACTGTTGATGCCTGAAGTAACTTCTATGTCTGTTGATGACAGTCCATTGAAGATAATATCCTGTCTCCTTCCTATGAAGAAGTTTTCAATCCAGTCACTAATTTGGTTGATAATTGTTTTTTGTGGTATTGAGTCAAATGCTTTGCAGAAGTCAACAAATATTGCATTTCCCCATCTGCCTCAGTTTATAGTTTTTAGAATGTTGTGAGAAAAGTGCAAGCTTGGTTGTGCGTGGTTGGTGTGTGTTGAATCTGTGATGTTTGGCATAGAGGAGGTTGCAAACTACAATTGTTGCAACTCATCCATTTATATATTTATGGATGATGTACTACTGGTTCACAACACAAGTATTGTCTTAGAATTCACTCAGTGAATATAAACAATTTTGATACCTTCAGTTTCTTGACTCATACAAAATGTAGATAATTTATATATGTATATATCTGTATTGGTTAATAAAAAAAATGGGAGAAGAGAGACCGTGAAAAAGGGAAAGAATGAAAGAAATGCAGATCGGACTTTGTATTACGGAAAAGCTATCGGACTTCGTTATTCGGAAAAGCTATTGTTGGGGTGGTCCTTGTGGCGTTTTTGAGCAAAAGTTAAACCAATTTTCACTGCAAAAGTTATTGAAAAGAAACAGAGAATAACAGAATGTAACTGACAGGGGGAAGTGGCGTAGACGAGAGATCATCCTTTACCAGATTAACTTATCTTCTTTCGGGCGGCGTCCACGTCTTCAAAAATCTCCTTCATTTCAGCGTGAAAAAACCTGCTCCGAAATCTTGTAATGTAGAATGTAGAATGTAGTAGAATAGTCCAGGGATCACTAATTTATACCAATTAAAATCATCTTGATACTGTATGCAATTTAATTCACTTTGCTACTTCCATCCACCGAATTTCTTAATAACTTCCACAATGTCTACACATTACAATCAGATCAAGATTAGCCATTAAGTTTTTACGTCAGCATCCGATCACGCCTGCCTTAAGCTACGGCTATCAAGAGACAAAACAAAAAACGGATAGAAAACAAAAAAAGTGTTACCATTTTAGTATTTTCTCTGCCGTCGAGCGCTTATACAACTGCGACGGGATATTTTTTATCTGAGGGAACGAGTGTAGCGCGGCGAAATTTAAAGCCCCGCTACATAACTTTTTAAGCATTTGTGCTGCACAAACACTTCACAACATATTTAAGTCTTATTGCTTGTTGTAGCAGCAATAATGGGCATCCATTGCACAGCCCCATAATTCAGTCCCAAATTGAGGAAGGGGTAAATCATTCCATAGTAAATTATTTTTAAGTTTGGTTGGGAACTGTCTTTGGGAGCTGGTGAAGGAGATATAAGCCACTACTGACTTTCCCACACACAAAGTTAATGTTGTTTGATCACTGCAGATTTTCATCAGCAGTCATACACAGAAATTTATAGCTGCCAATATATTATGTACATATTTACATGGGTGTGATGAAATATGCCTGTTTTAAGTGACCACAATTGAGATTTTGAGACTTTCACCTTGAGGCTCTGATCGTGGAGGTGTTTTGTTACCTTTGTTACCCCACTTGTATTCTCTACCATAGAATAATATTGAGATCTCATTTGTGTGGTTTATCATGTGGGATTTAATGAATTGTGCAGTGTTGTTAATATACATGAGGAAAATTTGGCTTGAGGCCCTGATTGTTGAGGTTCTTTGTTAATTTTGTTACCCCACTAGATTCTAGCTTCTTATATTCTCTGCCATAGAATAATATTGAGGTATCATTTGTGTAGTTTATGATAAGAGAATTAAGAGATGCTCAGTGTTATTAATATATATGAGGAAGGGTTGGTGACTTTCACCTTGAAGCCCTGATTGTCAAGGTTTTTTGTAATTCTGTTACCCCAAAAGATTCTATCTTCTTATATTCTCTGCTGTAGAGTAATACTGGAATGTGCAATATGTATGAGAAAGAGAAAGGACCGAGGATTGAGCCTTGAGTCATATCTACTGTTACTGTTTCACTTGTTTCATCTTATTTGTTTGTCAGATTAGTGCACTGCTTAAGATTCAACAGGTGTCTCTTGCTATAACATGCACAAATGGATCCCCATTACAATACGACTTCATTTTTTTTATTTTTTTTATTTTATTTTATTTATTTATTTATTTTTTTTTTTTTGAGAAGTGTCATATGGCTTTCTGTGCCAATTGCTTTTGCAGTTTGCATCCTGTGGTCCAACAGACAGTACACTTCATGGAAGAACTGTGTAACTGCTGTGGTGCTGTGGTCATGCTTAGCCCTTCCCTAAAGCCATGCTGAGAATCTACAAGGGACATTCAATAAGTAATGCCCCACATTTTTAAAAAAAGCCAGTAATGTACATATACAAACGTCCTTGTTGGTGCTTCACATTTGATGTTTGTTCTGTGCACCTGTGGTTTCGAACTGTTCTGGCAGATGGCAGAGCCACAGTACAGCGTCAAAATGACATCTGCACACGACTCACATTATAAGCAGCATGCTGTTATTGGATTCTTGTGTGCAGAAAAAGAAACTGTGGTCAACGTCCATGTGCAGGGTATGACGATGCTGCAGTTGATAAGAGTACAGTTGGGCAGTGGGTAAAGAAAGTTACAGCTTCAGGAAATGCAGAAACAGAGCTCCATGATCAGCCACACTCGAGATGTCCTGTCACAACCATTGCTCCAGACATGCTGAATCGTGCAGATCCATTATTTGTGCTGACCATCACATCACAACATCACAACTTGACAATTGGCTCTATAGGTGTCGGTCAGCATTGAAAGTGCATCTGCAATGATCGAGACTCAGATGTTCGAAGAAGTGCTCACAGTGGGTTCCACAAATGCTCACAGTGGACCACAAGATTCAAAGAAGGACCATTTCATCTGAATTGTTGTAGCATTTTGAGACCAATGGAGAGGCCTTTCTGTCACAGATCATTATGGGGGATGAAAACTGGTTGCACCACTTTGCACAGGAAACAAGAAGGCAGTCCATGGAGTGGCATAATCCTCATTCACCACAAAATAAGAAATTCAAGACAACCCACTCCGCCAGCGAAGTCATGGTGACAGTCTTCTGGGATTGTGATGGTGTCATTCTCATGGATGTGATGCCAAGAGGGTCAACCATCAACTCAGAGGCATACGTGAAGACTCAGAATGAACTCCAGAATCGTTTCTGACATGTTTGATCGGACAAGAATCCAGCGGAAATCTTGTTGCAACATGATAAAGCATGCCCACACACACGTCTGAGAAACTATGAACACATCACCAAATTGGGTTGGACATCATTGTCTCACCCACCCTATAGTCCAGACCTGGCACCCTCGGCACCATCGGACTTGCATCTCTTTGGGCCCCTTAAAGATACTCTACGGGAACACACTTTGAAGACGGTGAGAGTGTCAGTCATACAGTGAAAATATGGCTACGCCTACAGGATAAGAGCTTTTACCAGCAGGGAATACATGCTCTTCCATAATGTTGGCATACAGCCATAGAATGTGATGGAGACTATGTAGAAAAATTGGACATGGACAAGACATTTGATGTATATTGTCACCAAATTCTGACTCTTAACAATAAACATGTTCTGAGAAAAAAAAAAAAAGTGGGGCATTACTTATTGAATGATCCTTGTGTAAGCAGCTTGTGTTTCTTGAAAAAGCATTAGGCTGGGAAAGGATAATACATACACCAAAAAAAGTTTTGCATCACCTCAGTTCCGAGAGTTACAGAGCATGTACAGAATATTGGAATAGAGATCAGCATAAGCATCATTTCCGCCCTTTTTATTGCTCATGAAAACCACACATTGCATGTTGTACCAACATACAGCGAGACCTTCGATGGTGCTGGTCCAGATTACTGTACCCACTGGTACCTCTAATACCCAGTAGCATTTCCTCTGGCATTGATGCATGCCTGTATTCATCATGACATACTATCCACAAGTTCATAAAGGCACTGTTGGTCCAGATTGTCCCACTCCTCAATGGTGATTCGGTGTGGATCCCACAGAGTGGTTGGTGGATTAAGTCGTCCATAAACAGCCCTTTTCCATCTATCCCAGGCATCTTTGATTGGGTTTATGTCTGGAGAAAGTGCTGGCCACTCTAGTAGAGCAATGTTGTTATCATGAAGGGAGTCATTCACAAGATGTGCACAATGGATGCGTGAATTGTGGTCCATGAAGATGAATACCTAGCCAATGTGCTGCTGATATGGTTGCACTATTGGTTGGGGGATGGCATTCACGTATTGTACATCTGTTACCGCGCCTTCCATGACCACCAGTGGTGTACGTTGGCCCCACATAATGCCGCTCCAAAACAGCAAGGAACCTCCACACCTCCACCTCGTTGCACTCACTGGACAATGTGCTGGGTTGCCTTTGAACACATCTCTGTCAATTGTCTGTCTGGTTGAAGGAATATGTGACACTCATTGGTGAAGAGAACATAATGCCAATCCTGAGCAGTCCATTCATCATGTTGTTGGGCCCATCTGTACCATGCTGCATGGTGTCGTGGTTGCAGAGATGGACCTTGCCGTGGACGTTGGGAGTGAAGTTGCGCATCATGCAGCCTATTGCGTACAGTTTGAGTTGTAACACGCTGTCGTGTGGCGTAGCTGTCAGGGTTCCTCTGAACCATAATCTGTAGGTAGCAGTCATCCACTGCAGCAGTAGCCCTTGGTTGGTCTGAGCGAGGCATGTCATGGGCAGTTCCTGTCTCTCTGTATCTCCTCCATGTCTGAACAACATCGCTTTGGTTCACTCCAAGATGCCTGGACACTTCCCTTATTGAGAGCCCTTACTGGCACAAACTACACGATCAAACTGCGATATTGTCTGTCTAGGCATAGCTGGACTACAGACAACATGAGCCGTTTCCCTTCTTCCTGGTGGAATGACTGGAACTGATTGGCTGTTGGACCCCCTCCATCTAATAGGTGCTACTGATGCTTGGTTGTTTACATCTTTGGGTGGGTTTAGTGACATCTCTGAACAGTCAAACGGACTATGTGTGTGATGCAATATCTACAGTCAATGTCCATCTCCAGGAGTTCTGGGAACCAGGGTGACACAAAACTTTTTTTGATGTGTGTACTTCTGTATGCCTTACTATAGGTATGAATTGGTGATATTGGCTATATTTGGAGACACCTTCCTAACTTTTCTTTTTATTCAGTGGTTTCACAACACTCATTTTTACAACTGTTTACATGTTTTCTCTATTGCTGCAGTTAATCATGTAGGCAAGAGATTTCTTTTAGGCACACCTTACTAATTGAATTTGATATTTCATCGCACCCAAATGATTTTTCTTCTTTAGTTGCCTAGTACCTTGCATAGTTCCTACTAGATCACCTCCATAAATTCAAACTGTGTACTGAGTCAGGTCACATAGGATTTCAAACAAAAATGCAAAAGTGGTTAGGATCACCGCATCATATACAGTGCTTATTGATAAAATAATCAAATTCATCTTTAGCCTCATTTGGTTCTCACAAAGAGTTTATTCTATTTGCTTTCTCACTTCCTCCTGCAAGGATGTGTGGGGGAACACATGTTGTTCTTTTTGGTATATTTTCCTTATGTACAACCTCTGTCATCTGTTGTGTATAGTGCCATATCCCCAGTTTCTTACTGATTAACAATTCTTTAGTTTTTGTTTCACTCCTGCATTAATAATCGCAATTATAATTTTGATTGACATTTGCTGTCATTTACCAGTTTCTGCAGCTCTTTGTACATGTTTGTAAGCATCTGTTCAAAATGTATGTGTATCAGTCAGCCAAAGAGAAGCAAAATAATGTGCAAACAAGTGTGCTCTCCCCCTCTCCCTCTCCCCCTCGACCCCTCTCCCCCTCTCCCCCTCGACCCCTCGACCCCTCGACCCCTCGACCCCTCGACACCTCTCCCCCTCGACACCTCTCCCCCTCGACACCTCTCCCCCTCGACACCTCTCCCCCTCGACACCTCTCCCCCTCGACACCTCTCCCCCTCGACACCTCTCCCCCTCTCCCCCTCTATCCCTTTCCCCCTCCATGACACCCACCCACTCACTCACACACACACACACACACACACACACACACACACACACACACACACACACACGCTCTCTCTCTATGAAGTACTGTCTAACAATGGAAAGTCTAGTATGAAAAGTTTGCTGCTCACCACACAGAGAAGGTGTTGAGTCACAGACAGTTATGATCAAAAAGACTGTTGAAATATTGAACTTTCAGAAATAGTATGGTGTGTAAGATTTCATACACAATGGTAAGGAGCAGTGAGTTACAGAGGGGTGCAGTAACTGTCGTAGGAAAGCTGGATAGGAGCAGAAGTGATTAGTGAACAAGTTAACATAATAAACAGAAGATTTGGTTCAAATGGTTCAAATGGCTCTGAGCACTATGGGACTTAACTTCTAAGGTCATCAGTCCCCTAGAACTTAGAACCACTTAAACCTAACTAACCTAAGGACATCACACACATCCATGCCCGAGGCAGGATTTGAACCTGCGACCGTAGCGGTCGCGCAGTTCCAGACTGCAACGCCTAGAACCGCTCGGCCACACCGGTCGGCAAACAGAAGATTTACTTAACTTATTTTTCTCCAAGTGAACGAAGAATCATTACAAATACTGCATCAAGAAGCAGAAACCAGCTCAACAGTGTCAACAAGGAGGAGTCTCGCTGTACTAAGCAAGGACTATGGTGCTGGAACTGTGACTAAATGCCGTCTGCGTAGTGTCGTGCTGAAGTGGCTCCGAGCGTAAGTGGGCTCAGTGGTTGCCACTGGCTGTCCTGTATTGTGGCAGCAGAGGGCACTCATGGTACAGGGCTGCTGGAGGTGTGTATCAGCTGGTGCACATGTTGGGTCAGATATTGTGCAACTGCTGTCAATGTCTAATGGAAACTTGCAACTCTGTTACCAATTGTAGAACTCTAGCATGGGGGTATCGATACATGATACCACACAGTCATTGCAAAGTAGAAAACCAATATCCCCAATGCCCATGGGCCATCTAGAGGAATCCTTCTTAACCACTCAGAATCTCAAATACCTCATCTGGTTCAAATTCATTAATGGCATTTTCATGATTGGCACTGAAGGTGAGGACACCCTATCCATATTCCTCCAGAACCTCAACAGCTTCTCCCTATTGACTTCACCTGATCCTTGTCAGCCCAACAAGCCAACTTCCTTGATTTTAACCAGCACCTCAAGGATGCCTACCTCAGAACCTTCATTGACATCAAACGTAACAACTATCAAGAATACCACCACTTTGACAGCTGCCTTTCCATTCTATACCAAAAGGTCCCTCCTTATAGCCTAGCCACCCACAGTTGTGATGTCTCTAGTGATGAGCATTCACTCTCCAAATATACCACGGATCTCAATGAGGCCTGCACAGACCAAAATAATCCTCCCAACCTTGCCCAGAAGTTGATATCTTGTACCTTGTCTCTCCTCTCACTTATCGATTATAACATATACACTGTCCAACCACAAAGGAGCACTCCTCTCCTGACTCAGTACTGACTGAATCACATTCTTGGCCAGGGTTTCAGCTACCTCTTGTTGTGCCCTGAAATTATGAATATCTTCCCCACTGTCATCCCAACCCCTCACAGTGGTTTCCCGCAGTTTTCCAAACCTACCCAATATACTTGTCCAACCCTACTCCACCCTTTCTCCAAATCCCTTGCCTCATGGCTCATATCCCTGCAACAGCCCTAGATGCCAGACCTACCCATAATACATCCTGCCACTATCGTTTATCCCAGTTCTGTCCCAGGCATCTCCTATCCATCAGAGCAGAGCCAGGTGTGAAAGCACTCATGTGACCTACCAGCCAAGATGCAACCAAGTACTGCTTTCTATGTGGGCGTGACAACTGACAAGCTGTCTGCCCGCATGAATGGCCACCATTCAACACTGGCCAAGAGACAGCTGAACACCCAGTTGCTCAATATGCTGCACATGATGTGCTTCACTTTAATAATTACTTCACAGCCTGGACCATCTGGATTCTTCCCCCAGGTCACCACCTTTGCTATTCCCTATCCTCCAACTCTCTATCCCCTTCCTTGATCTCATTCCAGCACTACACAGCTACTATTCTTTTCCCATTCTCTGTTTCTCTGTCTTTTCCCATTCTCTGTTTCTCTCTTCTTCCCTCATCCTTTCCCATCGCCTCGTCCTTTCACCCGTTCTCCTCCCTATTGCACTCAACCACCAACCCACATCCCCTCGAGTACAGCTATCCCTAACCTTCTATCCCATCCCCTCCTCACTTCACCACTCACTCCAGCAGATTGCTGCTCACATCAGACCCAGTCACAGTCAGTCCCAGTACCCAGAGACAGTGACCATTTGTGTGTGAGTTGTGGCTGTGAAAATGTGTGTGTGCTTTTTACTACTTTCTTCTACTTTGTTAGAACGTTCAATATTTAAGCAGTCTTTTACGTTGTGCCTGTCTGTGACTCAAATGCTTCCTCTATGTGGTGAGTAGCAATCTGTCCTTTCCATATTGAACATATTAAGTGTTGTCTGGTGAATTTCGCTTAAGTACTTCATGTTCTGATTCTTTTACATATGTCTCGTGTGCTCAGTATAGCATGCAGTCTGTAGTAGAGTGTGTGTGGTCTATTTTGATGAAAAGATGATTTGGGAAATGAGCTATAGCATGTATAATGTACTCTGAGATGAGAAAGGTATTTAAAATTAAAATCATTTGCCTTAATAGTGGACCAGAATTAGTCATCAGATAAGAAAAATAGCTCAGAGCACGGAAACCCAGTACTTGCACATACTGTTGCAGGATTGTGCTCCCAAATAAACTTAAAGGTGCCTCAAAAATGATATAAGCTGTGATTGCTGTCTCTAATGAGCCAGCCAAAGAGAAGCAAAATAGTATGTACTTTAATAGTTTCTTTAGCAGCGAACCATGCAGCTAGGAACAGAACAACGCTAAAAGAACGGGTACTAAGGTTTTTCATATTGGTCTTGTCTGAAGGGTCAGATGAGCATGTAATTGCAGATATAGTGAGAAATGGGGAGCTGTCTTTATCAGTGGCATATTCTATTCCATATTTCTCTCCTTATCATAGATAAGCATGTTGTTGCTGCTACTGTGGGTGTGCCTTGTGGAAAAATTTAAGATTACATAATGTTTTGTAGGTACTGGTGCCATCTGAATCAGGAATGACCTATGTCCTCTGAACATAGGTTCAAAAGGAAATTATCATAGTTGTTGTTCGTTAAGCCAAACTGTGCACTGTATAACTAACTGGCTGTTTGGACACAGTGACAAATCTGAGATTGGGTGGACCATATTATGATTGTAATCTGTGGAGATCCTGATGTATCCACACCAAAATCTTCAGGTCAACAAAAAAATGGCTTGTTCTCTGTTGGATTGAGAAGTGTTGATCAGCAACAAGAAACAGGCATGTGCTACTACGATGGTTTGGGTACTGACCAACTCCTAAAAACGTTTACACTGCAAAGTCAGACAGGCTCTGTATTGTATAGGAGAGCATGTAAAGACTGTGCTTCGTATTTATTTGTTGTGTCATAAGCATACAACATGCAACACATGGATGCACAATGTAATCCAAAAAATTGTGTAAACATTGCAAATGTTAAATAACTACAGATCTGGAGCTTGGCAACCTCAAGTACATTGCATTGACAAAGTATTCCATGTTCACAAGACTGGGCTGAGGCAACACTGCAAGTAGTAGACTGAGATATGCTTAACCCCATATAGTCAGAACACGGACTTCATATGGAGACCCCATCTCTGGAGATTAGTTTTGTTCTTTGTGACATCAGAACAGAATCAATTGGATGACTTCCAGTTAATCCATTCGTCTTTGCTCCCTAGAAATTTTATCTCTATATTTGTATTATTAATGAACTGTAACTACACTGCTTAATACTATTTGTGACTATGCCTGCTAAATTTAAACAAGTGAACTGGAAAGAAAGCTGCTACTTTGAAAACAGCCTCCAGAAATATGCTAAATAACTGCTCTTTATCTTCTATTGCTAACTTAGTATTTACTTGACTAAATTGTACTTTAGAAAGACTATAGTTACCCATATCTTTAAATGCTTGAGTCATGTTTACAGTACATTGTTTCTTTGGATGCATCTTTACAATGAACACTGTTACTGTTGCTGGAATAACTGTGAATGTTCTTGCTGGTAACTGAACAAAGGAAACAAAGGATAAGCTTCGGATATTGTTACTTTGGTCCTCTCTATTTTGCTTTACATATTATTGAATGTCAGGGGGTGCAATTCCAGGGAGACAACATGACTTCTCCAGAAGAGTAGGCTATAGACAACCAGTGATGATCACCATGTTGTTCATAGCTATATCCACTGCTGTGCTATGGTGAGGTCTACACCATACAGGGCATGTTTATTCAGTGGTAGAACAGCACAAAGCTAATGCAGAAGTGTCCACAGTTTCTGCTTGTGTTCCCCAAGTTGTTACTGTCAGTTTATGAACAGCATTACTTCTGGCAGCCACTTCTAACTTTTTTCTCTTATAGAAGTGCTTAAAAGACAAGGTGCAGTATTCTGTAGTGGCGCACCTTTCAATATTTCCCTGTTCCCCAGATAAAAAACACATGTAAGTTGCTGTATCAGAAAATCTACACATCTATGGGGAACTATCAAGCTGATTTCAGGGAGAGATTGAAGATACTGTACAGCTGCAGTGATGAAGAGTGGCAATCTTTGAACCGGGTCCAGAATTGACACACAAGCACCAGTGGAATGCCTTTCACTGTGATACAAGGGTTAGTTTTACATCACTTTCACTAATGACGAAATTTACAATTGTCTGGACACATCCAAGTACCATACCTCCTGATATCTAGATTCTAGGTTGTCTACAGCACATTACACTGCAACAGGCAATGCCAAAATTCATTATGACTTGTGACACCTGACAGCTGGATAAGGAAATGTTCATATACATTTTAGACTTAATATGTGAAGTGGAGCTATTTTTCATGCTGCAGAAAGAGAACTTTTAGCTGTACTACTTATACCTGGGAGATGAAGTTTTCAAATCCCTCTAGTTCCATCCTGATTTAGGTCTTTCAGGCTTTCCTTAAGCACATGAGGTGCATGCTGGGATGCTTCCTTACAGAAGGTACAATCAGTTTCCTTCTCCATCATTACTGAGTCTGAAATTGTTCTCCATCTGTACATCTACATCTACATCTACATTTATACTCCACAAGCCACCCAATGGTATGTGACAGAGGGCACTATACATGCCACTGTCATTACCTTCCTTTACTGTTCCAGTCGCATGTGGTTCGCAGGAAGAACGACTGCCGGAAAGCCTCTAATTTTACGTTCGTGATCTCCTCGGGAGGTATAAGTAGGGGGAAGCAATATATTCGATACCTCATCCAGAAACGCACCCTCTCAAAACCTGGACAGCAAGCTACACTGTGATCAGAGCTCCTCTCTTGCAGAGTCTGCCACTTGAGTTTGCTAATCATCTCCATAACGCTATCATGCTTACCAAATAACCCTGTGATGAAACGCGCCACTCTTCTTTGGATCTTCAGTATCTCCTCTGTCAACCTGACCTGGTACAGATCCCACATTGATGAGCAGTACTCAAGTATAGGTCGAACGAGTGTTTTGTAAGCCACCTCCTTTGTTGGTGAACTACATTTTCTGAGGACTCTCCCAATGAATCTCAACCTGGCACCCGCCTTACCAACAATTAATTTTATATGATCATTCCACTTCAAATCATTCTGCACGCATACTCCCAGATATTTTACAGAAGTAACTGCTACCAGTGTTAGTTGCACTATCATATAATCATACAATAAAGGATCCTTCTTTGTATGTATTCACAATGCATTACATTTGTTTATGTTAAGGGTCAGTTGCCACTCCCTGCACTAAGTGCCTATCCGCTGCAGATCTTCCTGCATTTCACTGCAATTTTCTAATGCTGCAACTTCTCTGTATACTACAGCATCATCCGCATGGAACTTCTGACACTATATAATGTTGGCTGATATTATACTCTCTCTTTCTTTCCTTCATATGCATTCAGGGATGTACCACACTGTATTGTTCAGTAATTTTGTCGTCAGTGTCTGCACAGAGAAGGCACTGAAGAAAGTAGTGTTAACTATCATCTTTCCTGGATATTGGAGTCTAGAAAGCTACTTTGTGGTAAGCTCAGGAAATATCATTCCACGCTTGATAACGTGGTCCCACTGGAAGTGGGTTTACTGTCTTGTCTTAATTTTGAATAGTATTATGATACTAACCAGAGTCATAGTATCCTAGAACAACTCCATGAAAGAAGCTTCTGGAGGCATCTCATGTTCATTCCACACTTACTTTCTTAAAACTGCATTACATAATGCATCAGTTATCCGCAGACAAATCAGTCTTTCAATCAGTGTTCATCAAAAGAGAGCCTATGCAATGACCCTTCTTTGTAAAGGATTTTTCTATTCTTTTGCTTTTCCTTCAGTCTCTCTATGCTGACACATCACTTATAGCTGACAAATGTGGGGTAGAAACAGTGAGTGGTAAAATTGTCTTCAAGTCTTAGACTAAGAAATTTGTGTGTGTGCTTTTTAACTTTTATGTGATGGACTTTGGTACTCTTTACAAAATATATATCTGTTGGTTATGTACGATGAGTTAAAACTGTGTGTCACTCTGATATTCAAACCCAGATCCTTGTTTCCGCAGGCAGTGCACCACCAATTGGAATATATGAGCATGTCTCACAGAGTGACTCAAGACTTGTACCTGCCACAGACTTCTTCCCTATTTTTTGGAGCTCTGCACTTTGGGAGAACCTTAACAAACACAATTTACTCTGTATAAGCAATCATTGTCATCAACAATTTACAGATTCATATCTGAGAAGTAGCAAGTGTAAGCTACAAAACTGGTGTCCAGTCTAAAAGTACAATATATCCTAGATCAGTATCCACGTTAAAAGTATGTATGTCTTTCCCCATGTTGACCAATTATGACCACCTCATTATCAGTTTGATTTAGTGCTTTGTAGAAGATGTTACTAACACCATTCCTCAAAATTCATGGCAGATGAAAACTGTGTGCTATACTGGGACTTCAGTCCAAAACATTGCCTTTTGGGGGCAATAATCTTACAGGCTGAGCTATCCAAGCATGACTCAAAACTGTACCTCACAGCTTAACTTCCACAGTACCTGTCTCCTATCCTCCAAACTTCTCAGAAGTTGTCCTTCTGGACTAGCACTCCAGGAAGAAAGAGTACTGCAGAGGAATGGGCTAGCCACAGCTTTGGTTACTGTCTACAGAATGAATCTTTCAGTCTGCAGTATGTCTGAAACTTCCTGACAGATTATAAATAAGTACTGGACCAGAACTCAAATGAAGAACCAATGTCTACACCTACATCCCTACTCCACAAGCCATCTTATAGCGTGCTTTGTATACCTATGTCATATCCCCCTTTTTTCTGTTCTGATCACAAATGGTTTATGGGAAGAATAACTGTAAGCCTCTTTGCGAGCTCAGAAATTATACCTTCATGGTCTTTTCACAAGATTTATGTAGGAAGAAGCAATATCTAAGATGGAAAGTGAAAAGGGACCTCTTGTTGGAAAAGTAGAATTTTCAATACAAGCAGAAATGTTCAGTAATGTGTAAAATATCTATTTCAATTTTTTTGTACAAGTATATTGTAGTAATTTATTTCATTCTGTACATGCTCATACCAATTTGAAAGTTGTTTGAATCAAACATGTGTCACTAATATCATTAAAAGCAGCTGATATCAGTCTTCTGAAAAAGGATCTCTTGTTGTCATGAGAAATCTCACAGCTGTGTATGCTGTGATTAACAAAATAGTATCTCCTAAATCTTATAGGCATTTTAAGAAGCTCATAGTAGCTTTGTATAAAAGAAGAAAGTTTCATGAATACCATAATGCAAAATAAGACTAGTGGTCTCTTTTTGTAAGAGAGTTATAAATGCCTGCAGAAGTTACCAGTTTGCAGTTGGAAGAACCCTGAATGCTGGCTGACAGCTGATGTTAATATAACAACAAAAACCCATACATACAACACATGTTAACTCCGCTTTTGCTGCTAGAAATGAAAAAGGTGAAGTTGCTGTGAATGCATAGGAATGACTAAATGTCTTGAAGACCAGTAATGCAAACACAGTACCTCACATAATGAAATATATCCACTTTGAGTTCATCACTAGCTATAAAGCTAGGGTACATTGCAAAATGGGCATTGATGGAAATGAGTTTGTCCAGTGCATCTTTTCCAAAAGAAAGGGACCAGTTGGGTTTCCTGGTGCAATAATTCCAATAAAAAATTAACTTATTATGAACATCAGGATCTATTTCAAAGATGAATACAAAGACATTCTGTATCCTGAAGTAGAACAAGAAATGGAACCAGATCCTCAAGTCAGTGACAGTAAGAATCCTGAGGAAGAACCTTACGAGCCAGATACTCCAGAACCAAAGAAGAGGTGAAAATGCTGTTAGTGAATGATCTTGAATCCCATCAGACACAAGTATTTTGGAAGTAGAAAATCAAATCCTTTTTCAGTCATAAAATATGGGATTTCTATAATCTATTTTTGGAAGTTCAATGTTTTAGTTGGTTGTAGGCCTGCTAACCCATTAGCACCCTATTTATTTTTAGTAAATATATATTCTGTAGTTCTGGAAAACAGTGTCTTGGCAACCCAGTTTATGGAACTATGAAGAAATTTTTGTTCACTTGTTGCCAAAATGTAAAATTTTTGGCCGTCCTTATTTGTGGACGCTTGGCACTTGGCTATTGTTTTGTTATTACACTGCTTACTAGGGAAAATGATAAGGGATAAAGAAATTGCTAGTAATAAACTTAAAATAACACTTAAAAACAATTACTTATTTTACAATAAGTAACATTTACAAATCTTTTAATTTAAAAATTCTCCAAAACTGAAATTACGTTAAGACCTGATATGATATTTGGAAAAGCATTCCATACTGACGGTAACATTACACTTTACACAATATGTTTTCAGCTATCCTTTGCAGTTCTCATACTGGCACTGTCTTTGCTTTTTATGCTTCTGTATGGCGTGCAGTTTCTGATCATACCCATATCTGGTATATTACTCCTGAAAGGTGAAATGAGTTTTGTTGGTCTTCCCTTAGCTACCTCATTTTGAGGCCTTTCTTCAAGTATGTTTTCATAATCTGTGTTCTTTCACTGAAAGTTCCTTCATTGCATCTCTTGAAAGCCAAGAATGTATTCATGACAGTCATATTTACCACCCTTGTAAAAAGGCATCAGAACGACTTTTTACCACACACTGCAATATATGTTATATGTTTCTCTATTAGTCAAGTGTGAAGATCGACACCCCCTCCCCCCCCCCCCCCTCAATGAAATTCTTGTATATATTCAATGCATGTGGTTGTGGAACACTGACATTTTATTTTTCGGATGAAGGATGAATTCCAATGTTGGACTTTTACGGTAGGAAACACAGTGTCGAAATTAGTTGGTAATGCGACACACTTGTTGTCATTCCATTTGCTAATTGAAACTTCCTTCTTTTTATAAAATTTGAGCTCAAAATATCCCCTTTCTTTCTTTTTCATAACACTATCTGATGGGAGGGGGCACTTCCTTCTTCTGCTTTCTCTTATAGTTCCACTTGCATGGAATCCCAGTTCCTTCAGATGAA
Organism: Schistocerca piceifrons; assembly: GCF_021461385.2. Taxonomy (NCBI): domain Eukaryota; kingdom Metazoa; phylum Arthropoda; class Insecta; order Orthoptera; family Acrididae; genus Schistocerca; species Schistocerca piceifrons. Next base: position 51,024,453 of record NC_060144.1, read on the forward strand.
TGAATAGGTTATGACTAGTAAAGTAAGTGTCAAAAAATTTTTGTAACTGTTCAGTTAATCAATAATGAGCATTTTCAAAACTAGTTTGGAACCCAGTGGAAAGTTTGCATTGTCATCATCCTGGTCCTTCTCATAATCCAATAAGAAATTCTAACAGTAACCATCAATACCACATAAAGCCCAAAATTTATATCCAAAGCATATGTGCTTCAGTCTGACAAATTGCTTTATAGGGTGATATCCATAGTATCTCTCAATCATTTCATCCACTGCCAGGTTTTCCTGAAAGACTCCCCATTTTGACCTCTGTCTCTGGCTGCCAAGGCGAGACTGTAAGCAACAATTTGGTTGACTATGGTAAGGAGGAGGATGGGGCAGGGAGGGGGTGGGATAGCAGGATAGGGGTGAGGGATATTAAGGTGCTGCTTGTGGAAGCATACAAGGATGAGCTGGAGAGAGGGTAGAGCAGCTGGGTTGGATGATGGTCAGGTTGGTCAGGAGGGGCTGGGGAAGTGGTGGTGGTGGTGGTGGTGGTGGGGGTGGGGGGGGGGGGGGCAACAGACGGAGAAGGTGAGAAGTAAAATGTCTGTGGGTGTATTGATGGAGTAGAGTGCTGTGTAGGGCTGGAGTGGGAACAGGAAAGCGGATAGGTGAGTGAAGGACAACGACTAACCAATGTTAATACCAGGGGGGTTATGGGAATGTTGGATATATTGCAGGGAGAGTTCCCATGTGCACAATTCAGAAAAGCTGGTGTTGCTAGGAAGTATTCAGATGGCACAGGCTGTGAATCAATCATTAAAATCAAGAATGTTGTGTTGGGCAGCATGCTCAGCAACTGAATGGTCCAGCTGTTTCTTGGTCACAGTTTGTTGGTGGACGGTCATGCGGGCAGACGGCTTGTTGAATGTCATGCCTGCGTAGAATGCAGCACAGAAGTTGCAGTGTAGCTTGTAGATCACACATGACTGGTTTCACAGGTAGCCCTGCCATGGTGGGATAGGTGATGCTTTTCTGTTAACATCATAGTAAAATACTGAAGATCAACAAGGGTAATTTAACCAGGTATTTTAACAAAAACATACAAACATCCTCTACTCACATGAATTTCCTACATAACATATGGTGTAGCTCCATTCGTGGTACACTGCTTACAAAGTATGATACAACAAATTGCCTTATATCTAGCCACTGAGGCTAATGGTTGAACAGAGTTTTATTTTTTTTTATGGTAAAGCAAATATAACATCGGACAGTACTAACAAAATGGAAGACAAAATGATCCACTGATAAAACGAAGTAATGTTCTCATGTGCTATAATGCCTAGTGTTGTCGTATTAAAGGCAGGCCAAAATTTCCATATTAATTCCCTCCTGGATTGTGACATCTCCTGTCTTGAAGCAGGAGACTGTTTAAGAGCTCCCAAACTGTCTGCTCTTCACCAACACCTGCGCATTGAGCAGGTGAATGCCAGATGACCTCAGATGTCAGTATATCTCCATCTCTCCAGGAGGATACTATAGCACATTTAGTACAAAGACAGGATCAGTTTACAAAAAACAAAACATAAAGGTTTTCTTTTCTTACCACAGATCAGGTGTGTATAGGATAAAATGTCCAGACTGTGATGGCTGCTACTTGGGACATACAGGTAGAAGACTTCAGATAAGGTTTGGTGATCATGTAGCTTTGGACAAGGAGGATGTAGTTGAGAAATTCAACATTGCTGCCCACCTGGTTGAGAGTGGACATGCCCTCCCCTCTCCAAAATTGGGTGTTCAGGGTTATTGCACAAGACTGAGAAGGGCAGATTCATGGACCTCCCGGAGTGATGGAGATATAATGCCATCTGAGGTCATCTTGCAGTCACCTACCCAAAAAGCAGGTGTTGGCAAAGAGTAGCCAGTTTTGGAGTTCTTCAACAGTCCCTTGCTTTAAGATAGGAGATGTCACAATACAGGAGGGAATTAATATGGGAATTTTGGCCTGCCTTTAATATGACAGCACTCGGCATGATACTATGTGAGAACATAACTTTTTCTTATCAGTGGACCATTTTGTCCTCCATTTTGTTAGTACTGTCCAATGTTATATTTGCTTTACCATCAAACAAATAAAACACTGTTCAACTATTAGCATTAAGGACTAGACATAATGCAGTTTGTTATATTGTTCTTTGAAAGCAGCATTACCCACAACACATCCGCAGGAATGCATTCAGGGTTTTCAGTGTTCCATATTGATAGAAGAAGATATTTTTTCTTATAAAATGAGCTGCTCATATTTCAGTGGGAATGTTCATAATGTTCATATGTATTATGATTTTTATTCTTTGAAAACATTGTGGAAAGGATAGATTGCTACTCACTATACACAGGTGCTGGATCACAGACAGTCACAATGGGACAGACTGTTAAAATATTAAAGAGTTTGGACAAAATACTTCTTCTGCAATAGCAAACATACATTCACAAAAGCACAACTCACACACATATGGCCACTGCCTCAGGGCTCTAGAGCTCAAACACCTGGTCATGTGTGTGTGAGCTGTGCTTATGTGGAAGTGTGTGTGTTTTCAAACAGTGGAAACTCCACGTTGGAATATCAAAAGTATCACAAAAAGGATAGTTTGCTATTTGCTGTAAAGGTGATACATTGAGTTGCTGACAGGCACAACAAAAAGACTGTTACACTCTTAGCTTTCAGCTAAAAACTGTGTGTGGTTTCAGTTGTCTGAGACAGCTGATGTGTGTGCAAGTTGCATTTGCCTGAGTGTGTGAGTGAGTGAGTGTGTGTGTGTGTGTGTGTGTGTGTGTGTGTGTGTGTGTGTGTTGCTGACAAAGGCCTTAATGACCGAAAGCTATAATTGTGTGAATCTTTTTGTTGTGCCTATCGCAACTCAGAATCTCCGCTATGTGGTAAGTAGCAACTTTCCTTCTCTAATATTGTTACATTTCATCCTGGATTTTCCATTGTTTGAAAATCATAGGTAACATTGCTGAGTCATCCACATGACTTAAAAACACTAGTTATCTGATAATCACTACCCATAGAGTTCAGTTCTAATTCAGACATTTCCCTATCAGAACGACTTCCTAGCAGAAGGATCTTCTTGATTTTTTAACCATCTGGCTAGTAACCTTAACTTGCATTTTTCTCTCTGTGTTGTCAGAGTGTTCTTGAACTACACATTTAGGAGTATCTTTTGCCCGATCTGACTGGTTTTAATACAGTCCAATCACCTACCTTGTTCCTAATTTCACTTATGCCATTTGCAGCTCTCAGTTGTTTTAATACTGCCTGTGCTGTGGCCAAATCAACACTGAATTTCAAGATCAGCTGCTCTTTATCTGTATTCATGGAACAATTGGCACAACTAATTCAGCATCAAGTAGTGGGCTAGTGTTTTCTGTCTTCTTTTATGGTTGCAAAACATGGGCACTCAAGGCCAGAGACAAACAGTGCATTGATGTGTTTGAGCTTTGGTGCTGGCGTAGGATGCTTTGCATAAAATGGACTGACAGAAGAACAAATCAGTCCATTATTGAACAACTCGATATCTCCAGATGCCTTTCATCTTGAGTCACCAAAAAAAATTCTCCAGTTCTTTGGCCATATTGTCAGAAGAGATGGAGAAAATCTAGAGAAAATAATCTGGCAGGGAAAGATCAAGGGCACGAGACCAAGGGCAAGAGCAGCAAGCAGATGGATAGATCAAATCAAGAAGATCTCCAGTCTACCTCTTCAGTAGGCACCAAGAGAAGCTGGTAACCATCTGGGATGGAGATGCTTGGTTCATGGGGTCATGATACTCAGCAATGAGTGCAATGACTTATGATGATGAATTCAGTGCCAATGGCTGGCCACATATTCATCCAAGCTGGTGACTCCACAGCAGCCAATATGAGAAAAGTGTACACAGTTTTCACACTGCGACCGTTCCTCACTACTCTGTGGAAGCTTTCACACTTATGATGCTAAATAAAAAATTGCAATTATGTGTCTTTTCACAGTTTTATTTAATAAAAGCAGTTGACATATATGAGGCCAGTACATAATCTATAGAAGGAACCTGTGTATATTGTTTACTAATGCTACTGAAGAGCTGAATATTATGTCGCTAGATATTTACTGTAAAATATGATGTTTTGTGTATGTGAATGAACTACTAGTAGAGCAGAGACTGACATCAGATTAAGTTGTGTTCAGTACACAAGTATAAAGTGAACAAAGCTTTTAGTAAAACATTGTAACACAATTTGTTATTTTCATCCTCTAAAGTGGTAAAAATATTGCAGCTGTTCTATGTAAATAAATAATATTAATTTATTCATTCATCACTAATAATGTACATGATATCGATTTTGATAGGTATCCTTGTTCCATATTTGTGGATTGAATTTCTGTATCACTTCATATAATACAGTCTGTTATTTATGACAATACTACAGTAAGTACTTAACTTTGTTGCCCTTACAACTCCAACTGCTGTCACTATTTGACACCTGATTAATGTAAACACATATATGCTAACATGTCTACAACCACAGATGTACTAAAACTAAAGATCTATCACTTCGACAGCAGCATTTTAATCACTGAAATATCAGAATTTAGCAGTTTTATCCATGTCAGCATTTCCAGTGCAGCCAAGTGACTGTTGGTGCACAGAAAGGTCATAAAACAATGGCATCAAGTGTGTTTAAAATGTAACAACAGACAGACATCGGGTGTATCGGCCTATAATTATGTGCATCTGTTGAATGATACTTCTTAAAAATGGAAATGACTTACACATATTTCCAGTCACTATGAACACACATCACTTCTCCTGCAACCTATGGTAGACTGCTGCAAGAAGAGGAACAATTCTTTTGCATTATACAAGTGTACCATCCGGCGCACTTACCTTTCCTCATTTGAGCAATTATAGTTGATTTTCTATCTTGCAGTTACTTATTTTGCAATCTGTCATTCTGGTGTTTTGTTACAATTGGAGAACCCACAGTATGATCTTCCTCAACGAGACAATTTTTAAAAAAGTAATTTATTGTTTTGGCCTTCTCTCTGTCATCCTCTGATTTGATACCATTATGGTTACTGAATGTCTGGAGAGATGTCTTTGATCCATTCACTGATTTAACATAATAATTGAACTTATTGGGATTTACTGTCAGATTGGAAGAGAGAATTTTACTTTCAAATTCATGGGATGCTTCATCCTTAGTTCTCTCTTTGCTAATTTTGATTGTTTTCAGTTTCTATTTGTCTAGGAGGCTTTGGTTCTGGGGGAGTGATCTAACACAGCTGTTGAACAATGGGTGGTATTTTCGATCCCTCATAACTTCTTTTAGCAAATGTCTGTCTGATGAATATTGTACTTTGTCCTTTTATACAAAACATTTTCAGCCTCATGTATGAATGTTTCATTTGGACTACTCAGCTGATTTGAAATCTGTTCTTGTCACACTTACAAAGCAGAAATAACTTCCTACCATTCTACATTCCTATTTACTCCATTAATCAGTTGTACTATAATGGCCTTGTTATCGCTGATTCCCTGTCACAAGTCATCTGAGTCAAAAATCTCCAACCAGGCACGATGTGAACAGTGGTTATTACACTTGACTCACAGTGGGGAGGAAAGCAGTTAAACTCCCTGTCTAGCAATCTAGACCTAGGTTTTCTGTGATTTCTCTAAACTGCTCCAGGCAAATGCCAGGATGGTTCCTTTGAAAAAGGTGTGGCTGATTCCCTTCCCCATCTTTTTGTAATCTGAGCTTGTGCTCGTTCTCTAATAACTGTGGAAATACTTCTCCATCCTGAAAAACCCACATGTGTGTGCCACACATACTTTTCTACCCTAGTAACCACTTACTGTATGTAGGGCATGCCCAACCTATTAAGAGGGGTCCTACAGTTCCACACCCAATAGTAAAGGTCGAAAGATCGGCACCTGAGATCATCAAATAATTGTTTGGGCCTCTGGTTTATGCCTTCCACTTGTCTCCAAACAAGTGGACCATGATCAGCATGAAATATGCAAAACACTACCATGGCTTTCAGCCTGCATGTGAGGCTAGCTGTCTTCACCAAAGCTACAAGCCACCTGTAGTAACTGAAGATTGCCTCTGAACCCAGGTGGCAGGCTTCATACAAGTTGATATGAGTCATTTGCAACCAGCTGCACCCAGTCCACCACATAGCCTCCATTAGAACTTTCTCTACGTATCAGTTGAGACCCACTGGCAAGCATCCAGATGCCTTTTTTGGACAGTACATTTACTGGCAGATTTTTTTGGTGACATCAGTCTTCTGGGTGGTTTGATGCAGCCTTCTCTGAATTCCTCTCCTCTGCCAACCTCTTCATCTCACAATAGGACTTGCTCCAAATTACCTCAATTATTTGTTGGATATATTCCAATCCCTGTCTTTCTCAACAGTTTTTACAGTCTGCAGTTCCCTCTAGTACCATGCAAGTTATTCCTTGATGTAACAACACATGTCTTATCATTCCTCACTGTTCTTTCTGTCAATGCCTTCCACATGTTCCTTTCCTCACTGATTCTGCGGAGAACCTCATCATTTCTTATCTTATCAGGCCATATGATTTTGAACATCTTTCAATAGCATCACATGTGAAATGATTCAGCTCTCTTCTTTTCCATTTTTACCATTGACCATATTTCACTACCATACAATTCTGTGCTCCAAATGTGCATTCTCAGAAATTTCGTCCTCAAATTAAGATTGATATTTGATTCTACCAGACTTCTTTTGGGTAGCAATGTTGTCTTTGCCTGCATAGTCTTCTTTTTATGTACTCCTTGCTTTATCTGTTAGGTGTCATTTTGCTGCCAAGGTAGCAGAATTCTTTTGCTTTGTCTACTTCGTGGCCCCCAATTTTGATGTTCATGTTTCTACAGCTTCTCATTACTTGTGTCTTTCTTTGGTTTGCTCTCAATCCAGAGTGTGTGCTCATTAAACTGTTCATGCCATTCAACATGTCCTGCATTTCTTCCTTGCTTTCATTGAGGATACAATGCATCAGTGAAACATTTCATTTATATCCTTTCATTCAAACAATGGAAAAGCCAGGATGGAATGTAGCAATATTATGAAAAAGAAAGTTGTTACTCACCATATACTGGAGATACTGAGTTACAGATAGACACAACAAAAAGACTGTCACAAATAAAGCTGTCAGTCAGTAAGGCCTTTGTCAAAAGTAGACAACAGACACACATACACACTCATGCAAAAACAACTCTCACACACATACATGACCATGACTGCTGTCTCAGGCAACTGAGGCCCCACTGCAAGCAGCAGCACCAGTGCATGATGGGAGAGGTGACTGGGTGGGGGTGTAGCAGAAAAGGAGATAAGTAAAAAGACTGGTGTGATCATGGAATGAGGGCTGTGTAGTGATGGAATGGGAACAGGGAAGGGGATGGGTGGGTAAGGACAATGACTAATGTCTTTCATTCTAAATTTTAAATCAAACAATGGAAACTCCAGGCAGGAAGTCAATAAAGTATGAAAAGATGGATTGCTACTTACTGTAAAGTAGACACATCAAGCTGCAGACAGACACAGTTAACAAACACTCACATATAGCTTTCAGCCACAGCCCTCATCAGTAAAAAGAGACAAGTGTGTGTGTAGACACACACACACACACACACACACACACACACACACACACACACACATGACTGCCAACTCCAACATCTCAGGTCAGAATTCAACATTATGTGGGATGCAAGCAGAAATCTGGAGGGGGTGGGGAAGGGGAAGGGATAGCAGCGCACTGGTGGGGAGGGAGATGAACACTTCTGGTGGAGTGTGCAGGGACTAGACAGCCAACAGGTGCAGCGTCAGGAGGTTGTGAGGTTGTGGTCCAGGGAGGTGGGGAAAAAAGAACAAAACAGAAAGAGTAGCAGGGAAAGATGAGTGGATGTATTGGCAGAGGGCTGCATATAAACAGGGTGGGAGGAGATGATAGGACAAAGGGGGTAGAAACTGTTGGGTGGAGCGTGTGGGGACAATATGTTACTGTAAGTTGAAGCCAGGATAATTACAGGAGTGGAGAATGTGTTGTAAGAATAACTCCCATCTGCGCAGCTCAGAAAAACTGGCGGTGGAGGGAAGGATCCAGATTGCTTGGTTAGTGAAGCAGCCATTGAAATCAAGTGTGTTATGTTCAGATGCATGTTGTGCCACAGGATGGTCTACTTTGGTCTTGGTCACAGTTTGGTGATGGCCTTTCATCTTGATGGACAGCTGTTTGGTAACCATACCAAAATAAAAAGCTGTGCAACGATTACGGCAGAGTTGGTAAATGACATGGCTGCTTTCACAGGTGGCCTGGCCCATGATGGGGTAGGATAAACCTGTGACAGGACTGGAATAGGAAGTGCAGGGTGGGTGGATTGGGCAGGTTTTACACCTGGGTATTCCACAGAGATACGATCCTTGTGGCAAGGGGTTGGGCATGGGAGTGACATAGGGATGGACTAAGAAGTTGTGGAGGTTGTGTGGGTGATGGGACACCACTTTAGGAGGTGTGAAGTATACTGGATATGACATCCCTCTTTTCAGGGCACAATGGTAGGTAATCAAAGCCCTTGTGAAAGACGTGGTGATACTGGGTGATGAAGGGGACATGCCTTTGTGGCTGGTTTTTTGGGGTGGTGGGAGGATTGCGGATGTGAGAGGAAATGGCACTGGAGATCTGTTTGTGGATTAGGCCTGGGGGATAGTGCCTGTGCTTGTGTTGTTATTGGATCCTGAATTTCCATAGTTTGATTTTATTCCAGTAAATAGCTTTTCTTTGTCTCCTTTATGTAATGGGAATCAAGCCAAACATAGTAGCAGATTATATGACTACAGTGAGTTTGAAGTTCATCATGAGCTGAAAGTATTAACATTATGCCCGAAAGAAAAGACATATTAAACAATGGAAAATCCTGGATGCAATAATGATAATTTTATTAAAAGGATAGATTGCTACTCACTATATGAAGAGTGTGTTGAGTCACAGACAGGCACAACAAAATGAGTGCTATACATTGAAGCTTTTGGCCAAAGGCCTTCTTCTAACGTAGAAAACACAATCACCTTCACGCAAGTGCATCTGACACACTTGGTCATTGGTGTTCATGTGTGTGAGAATCATGCTTGCGTAAATGTGTTTGTGTTTTCTACTTTAGAAGAAGGCCTTTTAGCCGAAACCTTAAACATATAGCAGTATTTCTGTTGTGTCTGTCTGTGAGTCAACATTTTCTCTGTATGGTGAGTAGCAATCTGTCCTTTTCATAGTATTATAGAAAAGAATATTTATTACCTACTGCTGAAGCTGGAGAAATTGGTGCAAGTCTTGCAGACATTAAGGTGTAAACTCAGATTTGTAGCTATTGTGAAAGCAGTTCTTAATGGGTAAAGTAGCCTTAAAGGAAATATAAGCAGTGTGTGTAGGTGCTGAAGATACGGAAAATTAATGCTGATAGAATACAGGAAACATATGCACAAAATAAGTTGTTAGAAGTTAACAATGGACTAGTATCTGTGGATGGAATGCATATTTTAGATGCTGAATCATGGTTACAACTACCGTTACTTTTGATTCCTTTCCTACACCTACTATCCCTCCTGGTCTACAGTTTAATTTTTATCTGCCTCTTTCTTCCAATGAAAGAACAACGCAAAAGGTTTTTCATCTGCATGTCTGTTGACTATAATTACTCTTTTTTTCAGTATGCAGTACAGATGTGTTGGTGTTAATGTGTACAATAAACTGAATTTGTAAAACAAGAGTAATCTGTGTTGGCACTGAGAATAATGGGTGTACAAGTGACATTTTTATTTTTGGTGGTCTCAGTTGTGAGAACACAGGCAAAAGTTGGTAATGGAGAAGCTGCCTCAGCCTGGACATCCAAACTTGATACAGAGATACCAGCTTATTGTAATGTGCCACCAAAACAAGACTGGAACATTGTATCATATTCTGACAAGCATGGGGACATGGTGCCATCTTTGGACCCAAGTGCAATCTCACTTGACAAACTCTTTCACGTCTCATCGTAAGTAAACTGAAAATAAGTATTATTCTAAGAGGAAAAAATGTCATTCTCTGTAGACTACAATTGTCTTACCATTATGACTTTTCTTGCATGGTGTACTAATTTTTAAAGGTGTCCTCCATTGTGCTCCTTTCTTCCCTGCATTAGTGTAAGCTGCTTCCCCTGTCCACACCTATACGTTCCACATCTAACATGATTTTACAGATCTTCGATTCCTTTTCTTCCCTCTCCCTGTCCCAACTCCTCTCACATATCTCCACCACCCACCATTGCCGAGACAACTGCTTACTCAATTTTGGCCACAGCATAACGAGAATGGTTAGTCTGTCTGTCTCCCTCTCCCTCTCCCTCTCCCTCTCCCTCTCCCTCTCCCTCTCCCTCTCCCTCTCCCTCTCCCTCTCCCTCTCCCTCTCCCTCTCCCTCTCCCTCTCCCTCTCCCTCTCCCTCTCCCTCTCCCTCTCCCTCTCCCTCTCCCTCTCCCTCTCCCTCTCCCTCTCCCCCTCACCCTCACCCTCACCCCCTCACCCCCTCACCCCCTCACCCCCTCACCCCCTCACCCCCTCACCCCCTCACCCCCTCACCCCCTCACCCCCTCACCCCCTCACCCCCTCACCCCCTCACCCCCTCACCCCCTCACCCCCTCACCCCCTCTCCCCCTCTCCCCCTCTCCCCCTCTCCCCCTCTCCCCCTCTCCCCCTCTCCCCCTCTCCCCCTCTCCCCCTTGCCCTCTCCCCCCACTTCCCACCCCCCCTCCCCTCTCCCCCTCCCACACTCCCACACTCCCCCTCTCCCCCTCTCCCCCTCCCCCCTCCCCCCTCCCCCCTCCCCCCTCTCCTCCCTCCCACACTCCCACACTCCCTCTCCCCCTCTCCCCCTCTCCCCCTCTTCCTCTCTCCCCCTCACCCCCTCTCCCCCCATCTCCCCCCCTCTCCCCCCTCTCCCCCTCTCCCACCTCTCCCCCTCTCCCCCTCTCCCTCCCCCTCTCCCTCCCCCCTCCCCCTCCCCCTCCCCCTCCCCCTCCCCCTCCCCCTCCCCCTCCCCCTCACTCTCACTCTCACTCTCACTCTCCCTGTTCATACGTATAATTATCAACTGTGAATGAAATCAGAGCTTGTCTGCTAATCAGTTTATTAAATTTTCCTGTAGCTCCTTTAGTTCTAACACCAATGATAAGAAAATTCTGTACAATACACTGTGTTCCTCACTCTATATCTTAACTTACTGGAAGTGCCACAAATAGGACTACCAGTGTCTACTAAACAAATTCCTTCCCAAGTACCAATAGAAAACTCAGTATGTGGACTACCAGGTATTTCATGCTTATCAATGTTTTCATCTTCTGGTAGTAAATCATCTTCAATCTCCTTAAATTTTAAATCAGTGTTCAACTGTAGTTCACTAGCTGCTGAAGCTGTAACACATTCAATGGCTACTCACAACTAGACTGCATATCTTCTAAAACTGACAAATAAAAAAATATGGATGTGTGTTGACTAAGTGGAAGTATCTATCTATATTCAAAGTATAAGTTGTCTGTATGTGCTTAAAATTAGCATCAAAATTAAAATCTGTATCACAAACTCTATTACAGCTAACTTCAATATCATTTGATCTGTTCAAAACTTCAAGTATCTTTGGAAGGAGAGACAGCATTGGTCATATCTTTTTGTTTTATTAAACGCAAAATCGATTTTTGGTCACTTAGTGACCATCTTCACTGCTGTAATATATAATTTAAATTGGTAGGCACTGGTGTCAACAAGCTTACAGCGATCCTATATAGGTGATCGCTGTAAGCTTGTTGACACCAGTGCCTACCAATTTAAATTATATATTACAGCACTGAAGATGGTCACTAAGTGACCGAAAATCGATTTTGTGTTTAATAAAACAAAAAAATACGACCAATGCTGTCTCTCCTTCCAAGTATACCCATTATATGGTCGTGGTGCACAGGACACTCCATGGAGTCGCCAATCAATTCAAGTATCTTGTTACTAATCTGCCTAGTTTGTTCATCTTTATTGCTACACCTGATCAAGATCTCACTGACAAGAATGGGGATTAGTTGACTTTCATGTACCTTCTCCACTAAGATTAAAGCATCATCATCAAATCCTATAATCTTACTACTTACTTCATCATCCAACACTTTAACAAAAATCATACCATTTAATTCATCATAGAGCAATTCACCAGCATCAACATCAACAATATCATCACATTTACTAAAATCATCATCAAAATTATCAATAGCATCAATATGAAAATCTGCTTCTGCTTCAAAACTCTCTACAACTGAATCATCATCAGTCATTATCATCATCTTCATTTCCCCTCTATCCAACACCTGGTCGGGTTGGGGTATCAATGATAGTTCACCACTATACTCAGTCTTTCTACCATTCTTCTTCCACAATTTGGTTCCATAGCAGGTTTCTCCTCCTTAAACTCATCTTTATTGTATCAATCCATCTTGTTCTCAGTCTTCTTCTTAGCCTCTTGCCTTCAATCTTGAACTCCATCATTTTTCTTGATATTCTTCCCTCTCCCATCCTCTTTAGATGCCCAGCTTGCACCTCATTGGCACTTCCCTTCCCCACACCAAGCCCCTCACACACTGGTAAAATGTACTACTTGTTGTATTCTTTTGCTAATTTCTGTCTCCAAATGAGAATTCCCCATTAATACCCTTCCACTATTTCAATACCCTGTCCCTTAATATGAAGTTGTCCCTTGACCTCTCTATCCCCTCTGTTTACCACCATGGTCTTGCTTTCCTCCTCACTAAATTTCATTCCATTTTTCTTGACCTTATCATTTAGGATGTCTATTTGTTTTTGTACCTCCTTACTGCTTGTTTCCCACACCAAAGTATCATCCGCAAATAGTAACAGCTTCATCTCCCTTCCTCTATGGGCTTCTTTTGTCTTTTTGACTATTTCATTCAGTATCCTCTCCATTATTTTTGCTACTTGGGGTATGAGTGTGATCCCTCAATAGTTGTCACATTTGGTAATTGATCAAAGTACTCTTTCCATCTTTTCCTTATCTCCTCTGGTTGCATTAATAGCTCTCTGCTTTCCCCTTTCACTACTTATGTGTATGTATTTTCCTTCCTCATACTCTTTGTAATTCCATGTATCATCCACTTACAACTAGTAACATCTTTTTCCAACTCTCAGGTGAATTTCTCCCAGATTTTCCTCTTTTCTCCTGCTACCATTTTCGTACATTTATTTTTACTATCCTGGTATTTCCTTTTACTTTCAGCTGTCCGGTCTCTGTTCCATTCATGCCAGGCTTTCTTCTTTTCTTTTACTGCCTCCTTCACCCACTCATTCCACCATGGTGTCTCCTTTTCCTTTATCCTTCTGGACACTCTGCCACAGGTCTTCTCAGCAGAGCTTACAAACGCTTCTTTGAACTTACCCCATTCATCTTCCACATTGCCATACTCGGTGTTACGGATTTCACGCTTAAGTAACTCCTTAAACTTTTCTCGTACCATGCCATCCTTTAGTTTCCACACTTTTATTTTCCTTTCCCTTTCTTCCTTTATGTCTTTCAATTCATCAAAACTCATTTTTGCCACCACCACTCAATGGTCTCCATCAAAAGCCACTCCTGGGAATGTAGCTACATCCATCAACTGTCTCTGATTTTTCTTTTCCACCAGAAAGTAATCAATGACCGTCATCATCCATATCTCATTATCTTTCGGCTATTCTTTTTACAGAACCATGTGTTGTCCACAATCAACCTGTTTCTTTCACAGAAATCAACCAGTTTCTCTCCTTCCTCATTTTTCCTCCCGTATTCATATGGGCCAATTATCTCCTTCTTCCCTAGCATTTCTTTGCCTACCTGTGCATTTAGGACATCCATTAGTATTGCTTCCACATCTGTAATTATACTCTCTAGTACCTCTAGAAAAGCCTCTATGTTCTCTTCTTTATTTCCTGTTTGTGTGCATATACTTGGATGAAGTCCTTCACTTGTCCTCAGCCGAATCCTCATCATCCTATCACTTGTGTATTCTAATGCTTCCACATATTCATATAGGTTTGGTTTTACTATGATACCTACTCAATTTTTGGCTTCTTGTCCACCACTCCAGTAGTGTGTGTAGCCTTTCCTCATTTTCCTCCTTCCTTTCCCTTCCATCTAACTTCACTAAGTCCCATCAGTTCTGTGATCTCCTTTTCCATGAAGTCTATCAACTCTTCTGCCTTCCCATTTATGATACCCACCTTCATTGTGTTGGCGCCTAGTAGCCCAATTCTCACAGTTCCTCCAGCATCCCAAGAACTGCGTGTTTCCTGCAGGGAACACCCTAACCTTTTCTGAGGTTGTTTTTGAAGTACCGTCTCACATATAGGCTAGTATTACGATGGGGTCACCACTCCCAAAGGCATTTTAGAGCTGCTGCCAGAATATGTTTAGGCCACTCCTAACATGGAGAACAGACGTCGTTTGTAGCCACCCCTCTGGAGTACAGATGCTATGGGAAGTAAGATATGAAGACAGTTCTTATGCTTTTCCACCGTTGGGAGTGTAAAATCCTCTTCCGCTTTCCAACCATTGTCTGTTTTCACCTGTTACCCTGGTGAGGGGCCCTTACAGTGTACTACCATCCAGAGCCAGAGAGACACATGTTTTTTTGATGAGGTTGTTACTCCTTCCCCTCCTCCTTCCTCACCACTTGCAAGGTGATGCCCAGGGTTTGGGACCAGCACTGGCAGAGTTGAATTATCATCAGTATCACTTGTATTTGTGCCAGCAGGCATACAGATAGAATCAATTATCAAATCATTATCCTCCTTAGGTACAATATTACCAATTTCTGCCACATCTGCCTCACATAAGGATGACACTGCATCATCAGACAACAAACTCGCTAAACCATATTCATCAAAATCATTACACGTAGCTTCATTACTAAACACACACTGATAATCAGAACAACTATTCAGCTCATCACCCTTAAGTTAAAACTGATTTTCTACCTTTCTGTCATCTTTGCTCATCTCTTGTGGCATGAAGTCCCAAAATTCACTCCCAAAGTTAGCTGTGTTTACCTGGTTTCTTCTCAGTCAAACTGACAGGCTCACAGTGAGGTGGTTACCTGTTTTCCTGATTATTATTCCTGTTCTCATTTGATCTATTATCATTTCTCATGTCACTATTATTACTGTGGGTGTTTCTGTGAATGTTATTAATATTGTCATTATTTCTATTCTGATTGTCATGGTTATTATGATAACTGTTATTTCCTCTATTATTATTATTATTATTATTATTATTATTATTATTATTATTATTATCCTTTTCTCTGACATTATTTCTGGTTAAAAATGGAAAGTGACGTGGACCTTGATCAAGTGTGACTTCCTTTTAACTGTACGGTATATGTTACATTGCATTTAGGAACTTTCGGGTAATTGAACATGTATCAATAATTACAGATTTCTGTAGTTGTATAAATAAGTTTGGATGTAGCTGTATTTACTGGTGGATATTGCATGGTATGACTCCTGTAGTTGAAAGTATAATTGGTATAATGTCAACTTTATCCTGATGCCACATGTCCTTGACTTCCTCAGCCAGTTGGATGTATTTTTCAATTTTTTCACCTGTTTTCTTCTGTATATTTGCTGTATTTGGTATGGATATTTCGATTAGTTGTGTTAATTTCTTCTATTTATTGGTGAGTGTGATGTCAGGTTAGTTATGTGATGGTGTTTTATCTGTTATAATGGTTCTGTTCCAGTATAATTTGTATTCATCATTCTCCAGTACATTTTGTGGTGCATACTTGTATGTGGGAACGTGTTGTTTTATTGGTTTATGTTGTATGGCAAGTTGTTGATGTATTATTTTTGCTACATTGTCATGTCTTCTGGGGTATTCTGTATTTGCTAGTATTGTACATCCACTTGTGTTGTGATCTACTGTTTCTATTTGTTGTTTGCAAAGTCTGCATTTATCTGTTGTGGTATTGGGACCTTTAATAATATGCTTGCTGTAATATCTGGTGTTTATTATTTGATCCTGTATTGCAATCATGAATCCTTCCATCTCACTGTATATATTGCCTTTTCTTAGTCAAGTGTTGGATTCATCTTGATTGATGTGTGGCTGTGTTGCCATGTAGTGTTTTCTTTTTCCAATTTACTTTCTTTGTATGTGTTGATGTTATGTGATCTGAAGGGTTGTAGAAGTGGTTATGAAATTGTAGTGGTGTAGCCGATGTATTTATATGAGTGATTGCTTTGTGTATTTTGCTAGTTTCTGCTTGTTCTATAAAGAATTTTCTTAAATTGTCTGTTGTTGTTGTTGTTGTCTTCAGTCCTGAGACTGGTTTGATGCAGCTCTCCATGCTACTCTATCCTGTGCTAGCTTCTTCATCTCCCAGTACCTACTGCAACCTACATCCTTCTGAATCTGCTTAGTGTATTCATCTCTTGGTCTCCCTCTACGATTTTTACCATCCATGCTGCCCTCCAAGGCTAAATTTGTGATCCCTTGATGCCTCAAAACATGTCCTACCAACCGATCCCTTCTTCTAGTCAAGTTGTGCCACAAACTTCTCTTCTCCCCAATTCTATTCAATACCTCCTCATTAGTTACGTGATCTACCCACCTTATCTTCAGCATTCTTCTGTAGCACCACATTTCGAAAGCTTCTATTCTCTTCTTGTCCAAACTATTTATCGTCTATGTTTCACTTCCATACATGGCTACACTCCATACAAATACTTTCAGAAATGACTTCCTGACACTTAAATCTATACTCGATGTTAACAAATTTCTCTTCTTCAGAAACGATTTCCTTGCCATTGCCAGTCTACATTTTATATCCTCTCTACTTCGACCATCATCAGTTATTTTACTCCCTAAATAGCAAAACTCCTTTACTACTTTAAGAGTCTCATTTCCTAATCTAATCCCCTCAGCATCACCCGATTTAATTTGACTACATTCCATTATCCTCGTTTTGCTTTTGTTGATGTTCATCTTATATCCTCCTTTCAAGACACTGTCCATTCCGTTCAACTGCTCTTCCAAGTCCTTTGCTGTCTCTGACAGAATTACAATGTCATCGGCGAACCTCAAAGTTTTTACTTCTTCTCCATGAATTTTAATACCTACTCCGAATTTTTCTTTTGTTTCCTCTACTGCTTGCTCAATATACAGATTGAATAACATCGGGGAGAGGCTACAACCCTGTCTCACTCCTTTCCCAACCACTGCTTCCCTTTCATGCCCCTCGACTCTTATAACTGTCATCTGGTTTCTGTATAAATTGTAAATAGCCTTTCGCTCCCTGTATTTCACCCCTGCCACCTTCAGAATTTGAAAGAGAGTATTCCAGTTAACGTTGTCAAAAGCTTTCTCTAAGTCTACAAATGCTAGAAACGTAGGTTTGTCTTTTCTTAATCTTTCTTCTAAGATAAGTCGTAAGGTTAGTATTGCCTCACGTGTTCCAACATTTCTACGAAATCCAAACTGACCTTCCCCGAGGTCCGCTTCTACCAGTTTTTCCATTCGTCTGTAAAGAATTCGCATTAGTATTTTACAGCTGTGACTTATTAAACTGATAGTTCGGTAATTTTCACATCTGTCAACACCTGCTTTCTTTGGGATTGGAATTATTATATTCTTCTTGAAGTCTGTGGGTATTTCGCCTGTCTCATACATCTTGCTCACACCTGTCTATAATGTAAGTTTTTTATGTCAATAAATCCCCTTCCTCCTTCATTTCTGCCTAATGTGAATCTTTCTTTTGCTGAATGTATGTGATGTATTCTATATTTGTGGCATTGTGATCGTGTAAGTGTATTGAGTGCTTCTAGGTCTGTGTTACTCCATTTCACTGCTCCAAATGAGTAGGTCAGTATTGGTATAGCATAAGTATTTATAGCTTTTGTCTTGTTTCTTGCTGTCAATTCTGTTTTCAGTATTTTTGTTAGTCTTTGTCTATATTTTTCTTTTAGTTCTTCTTTAATATTTGTATTATCTATTCCTATTTTTTGTCTGTATCCTAGATATTTATAAGCACCTGTTTTTTCCATTGCTTCTATGCAGTCGCTGTGGTTATCCAATATGTAATCTTCTTGTTTAGTGTGTTTTCCCTTGACTATGCTATTTTTCTTACATTTGTCTGTTCCAAAAGCCATTTTTATATCATTGCTGAATACTTCTGTTATTTTTAGTAATTGGTTGAGTTGTTGATTTGATGCTGCCAGTAGTTTTAGATCATCCATGTATAGCAAATGTGTGATTTTGTGTTGGTATGTTCCAGTAATATTGTATCCATAATTTGTATTATTTATCATGTTGGATAGTGGATTCAGAGCAAGGCAGAACCAGAAAGGACTTAATGAGTCTCCTTGGTATATTCCACACTTAATCTGTATTGGCTGTGGTGTGATATTATTTGAATTTGTTTGGATATTAAGTGTGGTTTTCCGATTTTTCATTACTACGTTTAGGAACTGTATCAATTTAGGATCTACTTTGTATATTTCCAGTATTTGTAGTAACCATGAGTGGGATACACAATCAAAAGCTTTTCAGTAATCAATGTATGCGTAGTGTAGCGACCTTTGTTTAGTTTTAGCTTGGTATGTCACCTCTGCATCTATTACCAGTGGCTCTTTACATCCTTGTGCTCCTTTGCAACAGCCTTTTTGTTCTTCATTTATAATTTTGTTCTGTGTTGTATGTGTCATTAATTTCTGTGTAATTTCTGAAGTTAATATTTTGTATATTGTTGGTAGGCATGTTATGGGGAGATATTTAGCTGGGTTTGCTGTGTTTGCTTGATCTTTAGGTTTCAGATAAGTTATTCCATGTGTGAGTGTATGAGGGAATGTGTATGGGTCTGCAATGTAACTGTTAAATAATTTATATCTAAAAACAAAGATGATGTGACTTACCAAACGAAAGTGCTGGCACGTCGATAGACACACAAACAAACACAACCATACACACAAAATTCTAGCTTTCACAACAAACTGTTGCCTCATCAGGAAAGAGGGAAGGAGAGGGAAAGACGAAAGGAAGTGGGTTTTAAGGGAGAGGGTAAGGAGTCATTCCAATCCCGGGAGTGGAAAGACTTACCTTAGGGGGAAAAAAGGACGGGTATACACTCGCACACACACACATATCCATCCACACATATACAGATACAAGCAGACATATTTAAAGACAAAGAGTTTGGGCAGAGATGTCAGTCGAGGTGGAAGTGCAGAGGCAAAGATGATGTTGAATGACAGGTGAGGTGTGAATGGCGGCAACTTGAAATTAGCGGAGATTGAGGCCTGGTGGATAACGGGAAGAGAGGATATATTGAAGAGCAAGTTCCCATCTCCAGAGTTCGGATAGGTTGGTGTTGGTGGGAAGTATCCAGATAACCCGGACGGTGTAACACTATGCCAAGATGTGCTGACCGTGCACCAAGGTATGTCTAGCCACAGGGTGATCCTCATTACCAACAAACACTGTCTGCCTGTGTCCATTCATGCGAATGGACAGTTTGTTGCTGGTCATTCCCACATAGAATGCATCACAGTGTAGGCAGGCCAGTTGGTAAATCACGTGGGTGCTTTCACACGTGGCTCTGCCTTTGATCGTGTACACCTTCCGGGTTACAGGACTGGAGTAGATGGTGGTAGGAGGGTGCATGGGACAGGTTTTACACCGGGGGCGGTTACAAGGATAGGAGCCAGAGCCTGTGTGTATCAACGTGCCAGCGCTTTTGTTTGGTAAGTCACATCATCTTTGTTTTTAGATATATTTTTCCCATGTGGAATGTTTCCCTCTATTAATTCATGTTAAATAATTTAGTTACATGTGAACGTATTGAGGTGAACTTCTTTAGCCAGAAATTTGCTATTTTATCTTTCCCAGGGGCTTTCCAATTGTGGGTAGAATTAATTGCTTGGGTGACTTCATATTGCAAAATTATCACTTCAGGCATTTGTGGTATCATCTTGTATGTGTCTGTTTCTGCTTGTATCCACCGTGCATGCCTGTTATGTTGTACCGGGTTTGACCATATGTTGCTCAAGAAGTGTTCTATGTCTGTTATGCTTGGTGGATTGTCTATTTTAATGTGTGTGTTATCTATTGTCTGGTAAAATTTCTTTTGGTTTGTGTTGAATGTTTGGTTTTGTTTCCTTCTATTTTCACTTTTTTTGTATCTTCTAAGTCGTTTGGTCAATGCTTGTAATTTCTGCTTCTTTTAATCTAATTGCTCTATCGCTTCTTGTTGTGAGATTTTACCTAACCTTTTTCGTTTTTTGTCTGATATTTCATTTCTTACAAATTGTGTTAGCTGTCCGATGTCTTTTCTCAGTTTTTCTATTCTGATCTGTAGCCTGTGTTGCCATGCTGGTTTTGTGGGTTTCTTCTGTGTGTTGGTTGGTTCTGATCTCTGCCTAGTGTGAATATTTAGTATAGTGAGTGCTCCTATATAAACCAGCACTTGTAACTCTTCCATAGTTGTGTTTTCATTTATTTTGTTGTGTATGATTGTGTTGATAGTTTTTATTGTTGTTTCGACTTGTGGGTTATTTGGTGGTCTATGCAAGAATGGTCTAATGTCTGTATTTGTGTCTTTGTATTCTATATATGCCTGCTGAAATTTTTCTTCTGTATCTAACATGTGTGTCACTTCATGTTCTATTTGTGCCTGTTCTGGTGGCTGTCTTAAGATTTCAATTGTTTAATTGATGCGTGTTGTTCTTTGTTTGTTTGCTCTGGGATGTTTGAGTTGATTACTGTATTTTCTTCTTCTTCTGATTGCACATTATTTTGTTCCAGTATTTTTTGTACTTTGATGTTTTCTAATTCTGACTGGGGTATCCTGTTATTTTTGATTATTACACGGATATGATCAGCTAGTCATTGTTCTGTCAAAAATTTTAATCCTGGGTATCTGGTAATAAATGTTGTGTATACTTGTGATCTGTATCCAGTTGTGTTGGTTCCTAAGTTTGTTGCTTGGTAATAACAGAACATGAGGTGTCAGTTAACTTCATCTGACCATCTCATCCTCTGTCTTTGTTTTCCTTCTAGAGTGGTTGCAGGAAGCATATCCTACAAAACACCTCTATTTGGATTTAAATCATTTTCCATGTGGCTAGCAGTGTCGTTACCATTGTGGACAGGCATAGGGTTCAAGCGTCGTCCCCGACCATGACAGCGCTTGTCCGAGGCTTCATTAGTTCTGTCCTGAACCAACTAATCACACTAAAAGGGGGTGAGCCCTATTAGTGGTTTGTTCTTTTCGTCGCCTTTTACGACTGGCAGAATATACCGGAGGCCTATTCTTTTCCTGGGCCTCCACAGGGTTTATTATTAGTATTATTATTATTGTTATTATTATTATTGTTATTAATATTATGCCTATTTCCGTTGTTGGTATGTTGTTGATTTGACCTGCCAGTATTTTCCCAGGCATGATCCAGTTTGTCAACATATTTAAGGATGTCTTCTACTGAAGCATCTGGTCTGTTGACCAGATCCTTGCGAACATGGGTAGGCAAGCACCATTTCATTCCCTCAATTTTTATGAGCTCATCCAGTGGCTTGTCTAGGTGCTCTAATATCCCTAGCTCTCTTGCAAAATTCAGGCATCCTCATATTGCCTGCATGGTATCAGCTACCACTTAGAAATTCTGTTTTATTCTGGTCCGTTTACCTTCTGACCAAAATTTGTTCAAGTTTAATATTTCAAAATTGGCAAAAGTCATTTCTGGGTTAAGAAGCTGATTAGACCAGGACAAAGCTCTTTTATCCAGAAAATTTTCCGTTAATTTAATTTTAAGCAGTTCTGGCATAACAGGTGGGCAGCTGTCCTTGCACTGGTATATAAAACTCATGGGATGCAATTTCATATCTCCCAGAAAAATTTCAGTATAACATTATTACAATTATTTACAAACATGCTGCACTTCTATAGGCGTTACTAAACATATTTGTTTCCAAATTGTCTACTTTGGAGCTAACTGAAGATTTTGACCAACAGTATCAACTTTATTGTTAACAGAAGAAATCTGTTCTGTAAGGAACACTGATTTTAATTTTAAACAATGGAAAATCCAGGATGGACTGTAACAATGTTAGGAGAAGGATAATTGCTACTCACCATATAGCGGAGATGCTGAGTCGCAGATAGGCACAACAAAATCCAGAAAAGCTGGTGTTGGTGGGAGGAATCCATTTGGTACAGGCTGTGGTCCACTTCTTTCTGGGCCACAGTTTGTTGGTCTCCATTCATGTGGACAGACAGCTTGTTGGTTGTCATGCCTACATAGAATGCAGCACAATGGTTGCAGCTACACAGGTAGCCCTGCCTTTGATGGGATAGGTGATACTAGTGACCGGACTGGAGTAGGTGGTGGTGGGAGGATGTATGGGACAGGTCTTGCATCTAGGTCTATTACATGGGTATGAGCCATGAGGTAAGGGATTGGGAGCAGGGGTTCTGTAAGGATGGACGAGTATATTGTGTAGGTTCAGTGTATGGCAGAATACCACTGTGGGAGGGTTGGAAAGGATAGTGGGGAGGACATTTCTCATTTCAGGGGACAATGAGGAGTAATCTAAACCCTGGCGGAGAATGTAATTCAGTTGCTTCAGTCCTTGGTGGTACTAAGCTACGAGAGGAATGCTCCTCTGTGGTCAGACGGTGGGACTTTGGGAGGTGGTGGGGGACTGGAAAGATAAGGCTTGGGAGATTTGCTTTTGTATAAGGTTGGGAGGATAATTATGGTCAGTGAATGCTTCATTGAGACCCTTGGTATATTTCGAAAGGGACTGCTCGTCACTGCAGATGTGATGACCACTGGTGGCTAGGCTGTACAGAAGGGACTTTGTGGTATGGAATGGGTGGCATCTGTCAAAGTGGAGGTCTTGCTGGTCGTTATTAGGTTTGATATGGATGGTTGTACTGATGTAGCCATCTATGAGGTGGAGGTCAACATCAAGGAAGGTGGCTTTATGGGTTGACTAGGACCAGGTGAAGCAAATGCGGGAGAAGTTGTTCAGGTTCTGGAGGAATGTGGATAGAGTGTCCTCACCTTCGATCCAGATATCAAAGATGTCATCAATGAATCTGAACCAGGAGAGGGGTTTAGGATTCTGGGTGTTTAGGAAGGATTTCTTTAGATAGCCCATGAATAGGTTAGCATAGGATGGTGCCATGCAGGTGCTCATAGTTGTACCCTGGATTTATTTGTACGTAATGCCTTCAAACGAGTAGTAATTGTGGGAGATAATATAGTTGTTCACGGTGACTAGGAAGGAGGTTGTTGGTTTGGAATCCATTCAGCATTGGGGAAAGTAGTGTTCAATAGCGGTCAGGCCATGGCCATTAGCAATGTTAGTGTACAGGGGGGTGGCATCAGTAGTGCAGTAGTGATGGGCATGGCACTGTGTGGTAAAGGGACAGGAACTGTGGAGAGTCAGTGGAGGAAATGGTTGGTATCTTTTATATAGGAGGGTAGGTTCTGTGTAATGGGCTGAAGGTGTTGGCCTACAAGAGCAGAGATTCTCTCACTAACTAGCCACAATGGAGCATTCTGGGTGGTTAGGTTTATGGACTTCAGGAAGCATATCGAGGGTAGAAGTGCGAGGAGTGGTAGGAGTGAGTAGAGAGATGGACTCCAGGGAGAGGTTCTGGGATGGACTTAAGAATTTGAGTATGACTGGAGATCCTGCTGGATTATTGAAATGAGGTCACTGTGGAAAGGCTTTAGGTGGAAGTATCTGACAGATGGTGGAGTCCTTCCGCCAGGTAACCCTTGCGGCTCAAAGCAACAGTGGTGGAGCCTTTGTCCGCAGGTAGGATATGGTCAGGATCAGTTTTTAGATGGTGGACTGTGGTTGTTTCTGCAGATGTAAGGTTAGTCTGCGTGTTGAGGAATTTGGGGAATGATAGTGAGGCAAGGTCCAAGTTTAAGAAATTATGGAAAGTTAACAGGGGGTGGTTTGGGGGTATTGGGGGTGGATCATGGTTGGATTGGAGAGTGAACTGAGTTAGGCAAGGTTCAATATTGGTCTTTGGTTGAGTCTGATTGGTAGGGTTGATGGTGAAAAAGTGTTTCCACTGTAGGGGCTGGAAGAAGGAGAGAAGGTTTTTAACAAGTCCTGCATTATTGGATTTTGAAGTGGGTCAAAACGTGGGGCCTTTGGAAATGACTGATATTTTTGTGGGGCTAAGGCTTCTGGAGGAAAGGTTCATGACTGTGTTGCGTGTCTGTTTAGGTCCTGGGTTGTGTGTGTTAGTGGGAGGGAGTTTTGGAGGGTGGGGTAAGTGTAGTAGGTCTGCGAGACAGGGTTTGTCAGCTATGGGGGGGGGGGACGTGATGGAGGTTGTTGTAGAGGTGGTGGACAGTGGTACTCCAAGGCAGGAATAGGAAATGAGCAGGATGGAGAGCTTTTTGAGGTGGCATTGTGCATGTTGCTCAAGTTCCTGCAGGGCAAGAGTTTCATTGTGTGTTATGAGTTCCAGGAATTTGGGATTTCATAGCAGAATTTTGTGGATGGACAGAAGGTACTGCAAGAAGGTTTGGGCTTGATTGGTATGGTTTTGCAGGACTATGTTTGTAAGAGCTAAGGATTGGCGGATTCTGAACAGGTCAAGGAGGGGTAGCAGTCAGAGATGGGTAATTTGATAGTAAGGGCAGTAGGGGAGATTCCATGAGCCAAGCAACAACATAGGAATAGTTTGTGGGACTGGGATCTGGCTAGGGATAAAGAAACTTTTCTGTACTGACACAGATGGAAGGAGCAAGAATCCGTGGTGGTGGAAAAATGCGAAAAATTACATAAATAATGTAGAATTACGTCCAAAAAATTTTGCAGTAATGCCCCCAAATACATGTGAAAATTCACGAACGGATGAAACGAATGCAAAAGGGGAAACAAGATGAAATCTGAGGGAGTTGACAATAGAGAAAGGTGAAAAGTCACTAAAATTGGCAAGAAATCACAAGGATCAAAGTAAAGAATAACTAATATAAATATTTTCAGGCTTTCACAACCCAAGGTTGATTCATCAGGAAAGAGGGAAGGAGAAGGAAAGACGAAACGATGTGGGTTTTAAGGGAGAGGGTAAGGAGTCATTCCAATTCTGGGAATGGAAAGACTTGCCTTAGGGGGGAAAAAGGACAGGTATACACTCCCACACACACACATATCCATCCACACATATACAGACACAGGCAGACATATGTAAATGCAATGAGATTGGGCAGAGATTTCAGTCGAGGCGGAAGTACAGAGGCAAAGATGTTGTTGAATGACAGGTGAGGTACGAGTGGCGGCAACTTGAAATTATCAGAAGTTGAGGCCTGGTGGGTAACGGGAAGAGAGAATATATTGAAGTCCACCCATTCCATATCAAACAGTCGCTTCCCTACAGCTTAGGTCTTCGTGGCAAATGAATCTGCTCCAGTCCTGAATTCCTGAACCATTACACCAATAACCTAAAAACAGCTTTCGCATCCCGCAACTACCCTCCTGACCTGGTACAGTAGCAAATAGCTAGAGCCACTTCCTCATCCCCTCAAACCCAGAACCTCCCACAGAAGAACCCCAAAAGTGCCCCACTTGTAACAGGATACTTTCCAGGACTGGATCAGACTCTGAATGTGATCCTCCAGCAGGGATACGACCTGTCCCATGCACCCTCCCACCACCACCTACTCCAGTCCTGTAATCCGGAAGGTGTACACGATCAAAGGCAGTTCCACGTGTGAAAACACCCATGTGATTTACCAACTGACATGCCTATACTGTGAAGCCTTCTATGTGGGAAGGACCAGCAACAAACTGTCCATTCA
Organism: Schistocerca piceifrons; assembly: GCF_021461385.2. NCBI lineage: Eukaryota > Metazoa > Arthropoda > Insecta > Orthoptera > Acrididae > Schistocerca > Schistocerca piceifrons. The sequence continues at coordinate 51,050,399 of NC_060144.1, forward strand.
CATGAATGGACACAGGCAGACAGTGTTTGTTGGTAATGAAGATCATCCTTGGCTAAACATGCCTTAGTGCACGGCCAGCACATCTTGGCACAGTGTTACACCATCTGGGTTATCTGGATACTTCCCACTGACACCAACCTATCAGAACTCCGGAGATGGGAACTTGCCCTTCAATATATTCTCTCTTCCTGTTACCCACCAGGCCTCAACCTCTGCTAATTTCAAGTTGCCGCCACTCCTACCCCACCTGTCATTCAACAACATCTTTGCCTCTGTACTTCCGCCTCGACTGACATCTCTGCCCAACCTCTTTGCATTTACATATGTCTGCTTGTGTCTGTATATGTGCGGATGGATATGTGTGTGTGTGTGAGTGTATGCCTGACCTTTTTTCCCCCCTAAGGTAAGTCTTTCCGCTCCCAGGATTGGAATGACTCCTTACCCTCTCCCTTAAAACCCACATCCTTTCGTCTTTCCCTCTCCTTCCCTCCTTCCCTCTTTCCTGATGAAGCAACCTTGGGTTGCGAAAGCTTGAAATTTGTGTGTGTGTTTGTGTGTTTTTTATTGTCTCTATCAACATACCAACACTTTTGTTTGGTAAGTTACAGCATCTTTGTTTTTAGATACATTTTTCCCACGTGGAATGTTTCCCTCTATTATATTATTGTGGGTAGCAGGTCTGAGAGTGGATAAGCGTGAAGGGGGATGGCAGATGTGACTGGGTGGTGGAATTAGTGGTTGTGAACTGGTATAGAATGGAGAAAGTGTGGGGGTGGGTAGGGGTTGGTAGGATGAAATACAATATTGTGCTGCACCAAAAATCAGGGTAGTCTTGAAGCTGTCTGTTGTGTGTGGCCGAGACAGTTGATACAGTGTGGCTCATAAGTAGAGAGTGCAGTGCAGTTTGTAAGGCAACAAGAGAAACACGGGTAGGAAGAAAAAGAGGATGGACATTGAGCATATCAATGAGAAAGAAAATAGTTCATACCCATACACTAACATTCCTAATGGCCATTGCCTGACCGCTTTTGAACACTACCTTTCCGAACACCCAATGGATTCCACACCAACAACCTCCTTCCTAGTCACCATGAATGACTATATTCTCATCCACAAATACTTCTCCTTTGAAGGAATTACCTACAAACAAATATAGGGTACAGCTATGGGCACCCGCATGGCACCATCCTATGCTAACCTGTTCATGGGCCATCTACAGGAATCCTTCCTAAACACCCAGAATCCTAAACCCCTCTCCTGGTTCAGATTCATTGATGACATCTTTGCTATCTCAATCAAAGATGAGGACACCCTATCCACATTCCTCCAGAACCTTAACAACTTCTGCCCCATTTGCTTCACCTGGTCCCAACCTACCCAGCAAGCCACCTTCCTAGATGTTGACCTCCACCTCAAAGATGGCTACATCAGTACCAACATCCATATCAAACCTACTAACCATCAGCAATACCTCCACTTTGACAGATTCCACCCATTCCATACCAAGAAGTCCCTTCCATACAGCCTAGCCACCAGTGGTCACCGCATCTACAGTGAAGAGCAGTCCCTCTCGAAATATACCAAGGGTCTCACTGAAGCATTCACTGACCATAATTATTCTCCCAACCTTGTACAAAAGCAAATCTCAAGTGCCTTATCTTTCCAGTCTCCCACCACCTCCCAAAGTCCCACTGTCCAGCCACAGAGGAGCACTCCCCTCGTAACTCAATACCACCAGGGACCGGAGCAACTGAATTATATTCTCTGCCAGATTTTTGATTACATCTCATTGTGTCCTGAAATGAGAAATGTCCTCCCCACTATCCTTCCCACCCCTCCGACAGTAGTATTCTGCCGTACACCGAACCTACCCAATATACTCATCCATCCTTACACAACCCCTGATCCCAATCCTTTACCTCATGGCTCATATCCCTGTAATAGACCTAGATGCAAGACCTGTCCCATACATCCTCCCACCACCACCTACTCCAGTCCGGTCACTAGTATCACCTACCCCACCAAAAGAAGGGCTACATGTGAAACCAGTCGTGTGGTCTACCACTGTGCTGCATTCTATGTAGGCATGACAACCAACGAGTTGTCTGTCCACATGAAGGGTGACCGACAAACTGTGGCCAAGAAACAAGTGGACCATCCTATTGCTGAATGCACTGCCAAACAAGATATCCTTCATTTCAATGACTGCTTCACAGCCTGTCCCAAATGGATCCTTCTCACCAACACCGGCTTGCGTGTAACAAAATTAATTCACATTCATAGAAAAATAACGAAAATAATGCCTTACAATTTTGTATGGACATGGACATAATTTTGTTAAGAATTCCAAAGTAACTTAAAAGTTTTCAGAAAATAATTATACATATTGCATTTCAGTTAATTAAAGTCGAAGAAAAGAATGAAAAGTACTCCATGTGTATGAATTTCAAATAATATGTTTATCAAAAATAGCTAGCCAATTTGCTTAAAATAAATTTGTAAGCTTCAAAATACACTTTGTACTCATTGATGTAGCATGTTTACATCAATCACTTTGTGATCATTGAAAGCACAATATTCCTTACATGTTCACAAACTTGTTACTAAGGGCAGAATACAATAACAGACTGAGATTTTACATAAGTTGTCCCAAACAAACTAATTATTGTTATAGGTGCATTGTAGCATTAAACAGTTAATTAAGCATAAAATAAATGTAGGATCTTTAGGGGTTGCAAAGTATGCCCAAGGGGCTATTTTATTACAAATTATTATGACATTATTTTACTGCGGTTGGTTGCAATTTGTGTTATGTGACTCCAACAAACCTTGGAGTTGGAAAATAGTACATGCAATGGAAAATTCAGGATAGAATATAGCAGATGAAGAAACTATCCTTTTCATAATGTTGATAATAGTACATTCATTGATTAACTCCATTGAAAAGAGGTATACTTTGCTTTTCCTGTATCATTTGCATTTTTCTAATTAAGAAATGTATGTGAATATATAGTACCACAGCAGCACTTGTTATAAATTAGTTTGAACAAAATATCCTAAAAAAATGTTATATCCTAGCCAGTAATGCCACCCGAGCCCGCTGCCAAAAGGTTGGCAGCATCAAAGTCCGGACGCCGTCCGCATAAGCAGCGCCAGCGAGACAGGAAATTGCGGCAAGTCTGCGCGCGCCACCGCTGGCTTCTGGTTTCTTAAGCGCTGGAGTTGCGAGCGCTAGGACAGTTCTGTATTCGCCGCTCAGTTGTATACTCGCCACCGAATTGTGTATTTGCTAGTCAGTTGTGTGTTCATCGCAGCAGAGTTGTTGTTTGTAGTCAGCCGTCACTGACCTATCCGCTCCGACTCGAACTAGACAGATTTCTGTAGACACGGAGTTCACTACTGTCTGTATCTTCATTAATAAAGATAAGTACTGACTTTTATTTAATCAGAGTGTTTGGGTTTTCATCTTTCTGTTCACTGTTCCAGCGGACCGGTCGGCCCGCTATTAAAAGTGTGGTGGTGACTTCGTAAGCCATTTCTACAGCGAATTGTTTGTCGCTACGAACACCGCCACAAAAAAAAATATTTTCAAATATTTGCTGAAAAATGAAAGAAATTAAAAAACTGCTTTCATTGATAATGTACATAAAGAGGAAAGTGTATCTGTTTATGAATTCTATTGTATCAGAATGTGATGTGAGTGAACAGAGATTGAACATAGTGTTTTTCCTCAGAAAGGATTCAGCAACTGTTGGATATTTTTTATAGTATCCAGCAATGCTCATGAAAGCAAATTATGTAAGTTCCATTTTTTTGTAAAATAGTTATTTTAATCTTCAATGAGTTTGATTCCTCTTTCTGCACACAATTCTACTCTGATTTTTTGCTTTTAACATTTTAAACCTTTTTAATAGTGTTGTGGCGCCGATGAGGTCGACACCATCATCGATATACGTTTTTCTCTAGACTCCGAGCATCATCTTTGGACGCTAAGCTAGGATTATCTTTGCTTTCTTCCACCATAGCTAGTTCTTTGTAAGCCTTGCTTGTGTAAAGAGGTGAATAAATGAACTACTGTTAATAAGGTGTTGTTTGGTGTAACTGACCCGAACATACACCTCACTGGTGACCCCAAGTTGTAACGTCTTCCGTTTTTGCCATATTACTGTGTCCGCAGCCTCTGCGTCAGTTATTTTCGCATGTATTACATCAAGACATCATTCAGATAATGACTTTGGGCCAACGCCTAATGTCGGATTTTGTGATCGACATGCATCGTGTTGCGGGCGATGTACACCCGCCAGGACTGCAACACAATGCCTCTCACTTGACGATTACGCTGATTATGCCGGAAGTTTTCGAGCCTGCAACAATAAGTGAGGTTAGGAGTGTGCATGACTCTGCCTATCTGATGCCTTTGTTCCCACCACATGTGCCTTCCCTCATCGACAGTGCAGTTACCTCTTACAGATCTCCGTGCAGTGCGGGACCAATGCCACTGCCAGGACAATGCTTTGCCATGCCGCAATCTGTGCAGTACCACGTGGATTCCTGCCACATGGCCGGAACTGCTTTGTTCACAGGTCAACCTTCTCAGCATCCGACCACGCCTGCACCTGCCTTGGTTCAGCATCAGTACATACGTTCCTGCTTCGTTACCTCGGCCTGCAACAGAAACAGTAGCTTGTTAGCTGTGCCTGACTTCCACCTCTGTCCCACTGCTACGCCTCAGTGTTTTGTGCCATGACATTCACCTCATCTGCACACCGTTTTGAGTGGAGTGACTATGAACAGTGAACTTTCACACATTCCGTCCGACGTTTGACATCATTTTCCGCATTGCACTTCTGGACAGCCTGCACCTCCGCAGCCTCCCTGAAATGCCAGTGGCTCCAGCTCTGATCGTACATTGAGCTTTCCGCAGACTAACACGTGTTTTCAAACTTTGAACTTTTTCTCGCCTGTCGCTCCCGTGCTAACTACAGTCGAGCTTCCGCCACCGTTCTCGGCACATCTCAGTGCTTCATCCATGTTGGTCTTCCGCGATGCATGAATCCCAACACACCCACAACGTGTTGAGCTTGTGCAACCGCAATCAACACATTACGGTGCCTCTACCGGGTTGGCCTTCCATGCGACGACGGATCGCGCTCAACCTCAACACGTCACCTTCACGCTGCCACCCGACCAACCCTCATCGCCACATCTCCTGCACGCACACTCTCCTGGAATACTGCAACAGCAACAGTTCACGTCAGGCAGTGCCCCGATGAATTCAACTCAACCTGTTCTTCTGAACATTCTACAACGTTTACCGATGCTGCTGCTGTTTAATCCCGACAGGGCAACAACCTAGTTCAGAATTGTAGACGAAGTGTTCAACCATTACAAACTCGACGAGTCAACCAGATTTCTGTGCCTTATCACCCACCTGCATGACCAGGAGGACTTGATTGCTGACCTGGTTGATGACCCAGACTCAGCTACCCGATACACTCTAGCCAAAAAGACAGTTCTACGTCGGCTTGCACGCTCAACTGAGACAGCAATACAGCAAGTGCTCCACGTCGAGCAACTAGGCAACGACAAACCCTCCCAGCTGTGGAGACGGCTACATGCCTGGTCAGTGCCGATCTACTCTCTGACACAGCTCTCCTCACCATCTGGTCAGATAAACTATCTCCTCACATCTGCTTTGCTTTGGCTCAGAGGTCTCCTGAACCTGTCAAGCAATGAATTACAATTGTTGACAAACTACATGATGCATCACTGCTCTATTTTGCCAGCCACTGCCTACCTGGAAAGTCTCAGGTTCAGGCTCTTCGTCCTGTGGCCGGACGCGGCCGAGGCCGCACTGTACCCACTGTTCCGCTCACTCCGGGAAGCAGTAAACAAGCAGCTGGGTGTCACCAGCTCCACCCACAGTCACACGCCCTCCTGCAACTGAACCTGCTGCGGCCACCAAACCTCGGCCACCACCTCTGGCAACGAACTTTCCGCAGGAAATGCAACCGCACTACCCATACTGTTACTTCCACAGACGGTTTGGTGTGGCTGCACGGAGCTGCAGACCACCCTGCTGCTTCCTTAACGCCAATCGGTGGTAGGTCTGGGTGCCACCTCCTGTGTACAACATGACAGGCACCCCCCAGTGCTCCATTTTATCTGGGAACAAATGGATAATTACTGGCGACTTTATATTAAAGACATTTCATCGGGATAGTTTTTCTTAGTGGACACAGGCACCGATGTTTCGCTGCTGCCTAAGTCCTTAGTGTCATTGAACATCCGCCCTCATCATACTTTACTGCAAGCTGTGAATTCAACTAAACTGCAATGCTCGGGTTCAACCTCCCACATCGTCTCACTCTCCGCAAACTGCAAACTCGAGTGGACTTTTTTAGTGTGTGATATTGAGGAACCACAAACTTTCACTGGACCTAATGCAAAACACCATGTTTCATCACCTGTCCAAGGCTCACTTCCCCTGCGCTCCGTCGAGCAAACCCCCCCGTGACACATCGGTCCGGGCTCATCTCATCCATACTTGCTTGTCTCTGTGGATGACGTTACAAGAAACAATCCACAAGTGCCTTGTCGAGCTTGAAAACGTTGCTTGCCTATGCAATGAAAACTTTGAGCTCTCCCTCTGGCTCCACGAAACTCATCTCCAACTCTCCGATGCAGCAGAGGAATTACAGACACCGCAGCAAGGTCAGTAAGTGCACCGAATCTGCGTGTAATCCCAGAAATCGAGACTCTGTGTGCTTACTGTGGTGTCACCGCCAGACACCACACTTGCTAGGTGGTAGCCTTTAAATTGGCTGCGGTCCGTTAGTATACGTCGGACCCGCGTGTCGCCACTATCAGTGATTGCAGACCGAGCGCCGCGACACGGCAGGTCTAGAAAGACTTCCTAGCACTCGCCCCAGTTGTACAGCTGACTTTGCTAGCGATGGTTCACTGACAAATTACGCTCTCATTTGCCGAGACGATAGTTAGCATAGCTTTCAGCTACGTCATTTGCTACGACCTAGCAAGGTGCCATTATCATTTGCTATTTATCTTGTGATGCATGTACCGTCAGACCGATGTTTACCAATTATGGTTTAAAGTTAAGTATTCCAGAAGTTACGTACCTTTTTTTTGCTAGTCGCTATTCCTTTAACTGTTCCAGACCTCACGCCAGCCTGCGTGAGCTTAAACGCGTGCCTATCGGCTATCTCATAGTGACTTGGCTGTCTTGCCAAGTCACAACACTTACCTCCCGCTACCCCTCACAACTGTGTACTGATAGTTCCACAGGGCCCTGCCTAACACGGCAGCATTTGACACTCGGCCAGACACAAGTGCGCATGCGCAACGAGCGTCACATGTTCCCGAACTGACAGCTCCTACCTCTCCCCTTGTGGACAACACCTCAAACTATATAACTTATGGTCCTGCACGCCGCCGTGTGACCACCACTGACAACACAAACAGTGCACTTGCGTCTAGCGCTTCGCCCGTGACCGTGCTGCCATAGGCCACGCCCTCGGACAATGGACTCACTAACGGCTCACGAGCTCTACCGAGCTCATCCGACCACGGTGCCACTGCTTCAGGCCAGCGGCCATCTTGTCGCATTGACTCCTGGGACACTTTGCCGCCTCAGCTCCCGTTGGATCCGCTGAGTAGCTCCAAACACCACAAGCACGCCTCGCCCGCCCTGCCCACCACGCATTGTAAACAAACCACCTCCCGTGCTGCCGGCAGCATTTCCGTCATCACCAACGACATGGTTCACAAACTTCACCTCGTGCCAGGACCCCCGATCTCCAGTAAACATGTCGATGGTTCAAATGGCTCTGAGCACTATGGGACTTAACATCTATGGTCATCAGTCCCCTAGAACTTAGAACTACTTAAACCTAACTAACCTAAGGACAGCAAACAACACCCAGTCATCACGAGGCAGAGAAAATCCCTGACCCCGCTGGGAATCGAACCCGGGAACCCGGGCGTGGGAAGCGAGAACACTACCGCACGACCACGAGCTGCGGACAAACCATGTCGACTTTGTCCCAAGCACCAGTAGCTGGTCTATGCCCATTCATATGACACCCAAGAAAGATGGGTCCTGGCACATGTGTGGTGACTACTGTCGACTAAACGCACGAACAATTATGGACACAACCCCATACCCAACATTGCTGACTTTACCAGTTCCCTCGCAGGTGCGACCACGTTCTCTGTCATTGATTGCAAACGGGCCTACCACCAGATCGAGAAGACAGCGATCACCACACCAATAGGGTTATTTCAGTTTCGATTCATGCCCTTTGGTCTGAAAAACGCAACCCAGACCCGGCAATGCTTTATCAATGAAGTGCTATTCGACACAAAATTCTGCTTTGCATATCTCAATGACATTCTTGTGTTCAGCTCCTCCGTCGAGGACAACATTTGACATGTGCAAACTGTGATGAACACTCTCGCAGCAGGAGGTATCGAGACCAACCAGGACAAATTGCAGTTACATCAACCCGTTGTTACTTTTCTTGGTTTTCGGGTCTCTGCCGACGGCATTTCACCGCCCCCTGAGAAAGTATAAACAATACTAAACCTACCCAGACCTGCATCATTCAAAGGGCTCCGGCGCTTTCTGGGTAGTTAATTATTATCGCTGACATCTACCTCGGGCTGCGGAGATTCAGGCTCCACTGATGGATGCCTTGGCAGGCACCCACACTTCTGGATCTCGGCCCGTTCCATGGACCCCTGCTATGACTGACTCTTTCACCACCATCAAGAATCTTCTTGCCGAGGCCTGCACCATCACGCATCCTCATCCCAATGCGCAGCTTTTCATCACCACAGACGTGAGCGATACTGCCATCGGCGCTGTCCTTAGCCAGACTATCGATGGCCAGACTTCGCCTCTGCAGTCCTTCTCGCGCAAGCTCACCAAGGCACAACAGAAATGTTCCGCATTTGACAGGGAGTCGCGGTCTACGAAGCGATCAAGCATTTTAAGACTGACGTAGAGGGATGCCCTTTCTATGTTTTAACAGACCACAAACCCCTGGCTGCAGCCATTACAAACCCGCCAGTGGACCCACCTCCTTGCCGCTTCAGATACATGGACTTCATATCTCAGTTCACCACCAATATCAGACACATAAAGGGTGCTGACAATATAGTTGCTGATTTCCTTTCACGAGTCACACCGTTCATTCGCTGTTAGACCTCTCTGAACTGCCTAACCTCCAACCCGCCGACGAGGACACACAAAACCTGATTTCAGACTCTACCTCTTCACTACACTTCGTCCGCACCACCTTCCCTGGCATTTCTGATGAGATCTTGTGCGACGACAGTACGGGCATGCTCCGTCTAGCTGTCTTCAGTGCATTGCATAATTTAGCCCACCCTGGTGTTCGTGCGTCCTCCGGCCTCATAGCAGAGCACTTTGTGTGGAGAAATGTCAACAAGGAGTGCCAGCAATGGGCATGCTCCTGCATCGCGTGCCAACGATGCAAAATACACAAGCACCCTTCAGCCCCCCTCGGTGCCTTTTCCATGCCTCCTGGGCGTTTTCAGTACATTCATATTGACATTGTCGGCCCTCTACCCCCTTCTAATGGCTCTCGTTATGTTCTCTCGTCTATTGACTGAACAACTCACTGGGTCGAAGCTGTCCCCCTCCCCAATATTACAGCAGAAACTGTTGCTTGAGCTTTCGTCGAGTCATGGGTATTGCGTTTTGGATGTCCAGCTATCATCATGACTGACCAGGGCAGACAATTTGAGTTGGCCCTGCTCAACAGGATTTGTAAAATTTGCAGCACTGGCGAATCCATACCACAGCATATCACCCACAAAGTAACGGGCTAGTTGAGCACTGGCACTGCACTTTCAAGGCGGCTCTTCGATGCCACAACTCCCTTTGGATGGAGGCCCTTCCCCTTGTGTTCGATCTATAAGGGAGACCTCAAAGACACAATAGCTGAGTTCGTATACGGCCAGAACATTGCTCTCCCTGGTGAACTCGTGAGCCCTCCTGCTTCTCTCCCTCAGTCTGACTTACCTTCCTTCATGGACCGCATCAGACGCCACTTCATCAACCTCCACATCACTCTGCCACCAGCCATTCCTGCCCTAAGGTTCACGTCCTGAAATCTCTGGACAATTGTGAGTATGTCATGCTCTGAGATGACACTGCCCGTGCTCCCCTCCAACCTCCTTATACCGGCCCGTACCGAGTTCTCCGGCTCTCAGCCAACACCTATGACATCCAGATGAAAGATTCAGCTGTCACAGTCTCTATCAACAGACTTAAGCCTGCTCATGTCGAGCCTTCTTCTACCCTCCTTCAGGTCACAACCACTGTCGTGGCTCATGACGCTCCAACCACTCCCTCCAGGTTGGACTTACATACTCAATCAAGTGACTTCCAGCTCCAATCGTTGAGCTCTCCTCCAACCTCGCCCCCTACTCCGGTCTCACGCACTCCATCAAGTGACCCCATGCTCCCCACGTCGAGCTTACCTATGATCACACCCTCGCCACTGGGCCGTACGATGGTCCCTTCGACCTCTCACCCATCGCCTGCCTCTCCCTGTCGAGGTTTCTCATACCCCCCCCCATCTTGAATGTGCCCTAGCTCGAGGTGTTTGTGCCTGTTCCCATGGACATTATCCACAACATCTCTATAATACTATGCGATGATACACTGTGTGTCGTGTGTTTCCCTTCATCTGGTGCTCATGACACAACCTCCGCCATTCCCCTCTCACCCGATGTCGACCTGGACATGCTTTGTGTGTTCGCCATGCCCACCGGAGACATCATCGTCATCACTCCGTTCCACTTGCAAGCCGCCGGCCCACCTGTCGCTGCACGACCAGTGCGCCCAGAATGATGCCTGACGTGCTTCAACGACTTCCAGGTTCGGTGGCCGAGCCTTCCTTCACGTCATCTACTGACGCAGCTACCCGACGACGCTGTCGAGCTGACCGTTGTCTGGCTCCTGGGGACCACCCCTGCCGACGCCATGTCACCTACCCCCCCTTCCCACCCAGCCTCTCAAGAGTACTCCGTAGAGAGAGAGAGAGAGAGAGAGAGTGTGTGTGTGTGTGTGTGTGTGTGTGTGTGTGTGTGTGGGGGGGGGGGGGGGGGGGGGGGGGTCCTATGTGGCGCCAATGAGGTCGACACCAGCATTGATATAAGTTTTTCTCTAAACTCCGAGCATCGTCTTTGGATGCTAAGCTAGGATTATCTTTGCTTTCTTCCACCATAGCTAGTTCTTTGTAAACCTTGCTTGTGTAAAGAGGTGAATAAATGAACTACTGTTAATAAGGTGTTGTTTGGTGTAACTGACCCGAACATCCACCTCAGTGTCTTCCTTGAATTTTCACAGGTCTTTGTCAATAAAATTAGTGCTGATAAAAAAAAATCATCTACCAATAGTAACAAAAGATAGAAACATTGTTTGTAAAGGAAGAAAAATCACTTTGGTGCAGATTGATCTCTTAAGTGGAACATCAATAAGATGGTAGCTAGAGTTTAAGAAACTAACTGCCAGGCATCATGGGGGTTTTTTCATATTAGCCTTAGTGATTTTTAGATCAGTATTCTGATAATATTTCAGGTGATACATGACTAGGAAATAATGATAAGGTGCTGAAATGGCTTCGTTTACAAAAGGCTCATGTGTACATTCAACCAAGAAAATTATGTATTCTTTTTATAAGAGTTTCTCTCTGTATGTAATAACTGAAATTGACCTTGAAAGATGTGTAGTTTGAATTTGAAAACAGCCATGGTCACCCATCTTCTATTACTTACATTCCTAATATTCCAAATGGTATCCTATTCTTCTGAATGCCACCAGATAACTCAAAAGTTAAAGTAGTAATCTCACTGTTGTTGCCTTGTGGAGAGGTAGTGTTCAAGAAATCCAGCACTAGAGCAGACATCATGAGGCACTTGACTGCTGTTAGCCATGTAAACTTTTTATGAGTTTTGTTCAGTTTTCCCTTAAGCTTTTGAAAATAGTCATGGCTGGGCCAGAAGTTGCCCTATAAGTGAATCAAAATTGTTTCAGAATGTTAGCTCAAAAGTACAATAATGGCCTTGGATGTGCAAAATGTCACAATTAAATGTTTTTCTTAGAACTGTGCAGGCATCATTTAACTAATCTGTGTCTCTTTCTGTCATGAATTTTGTCAGCTGTAGATTACTTCTGCATTATGTGTAAACACATGGTTTACTCTCCTCCTAATAATGTTGTGATTATATGGTCTTACAGAAATTGCTCCTTGTCTTAATGTGCTACTGTTATTCCCAGTTTGTTAATGTGTTCATCACCTGTGGTTACTGGAAGGATCTTTCCATTACAGTAATTCCTTGGCATTAATAAAGGTTAACTTATAAATTTTTTGCGTGTCTCATTTTTCTAAAAAAGATTTCCAATACTTAGGAAATAAGTATGACTTACTAACAGATCTTTTGTTATTACTGTGTAAAGCCCATTTCTATCACTGATACTTCACCTAACAGCAACTCGAGGCAGACTGGGAGTAAAAAATAGTGAAAAGTGCCTTGATTTAAAAATGGAAATCTGCATCAGTTACTTATTTTTTCATGCTTAGCACAATGCATTTCAAGAATTTGTTCTTATTTTCAGGTGTATTTGTGTGCATTAATATTTTATGTGATGTTTCCATGTGTGATTTCCTGTTTGTCATGTGTCTTTTTGAGGTTACAGTGCCATCAGAAAATTGGAAAAATGAATCTTGGTATGTTTTTTTATGCTAATGTTAGAGATAGTATTTTTGTTTTCTACTTACAAATATTGTGCCTCCTCCATTACAAAGAATCTTACACATACAAGCAAATCATCACTTACACTATTTGTTTTTGTAATGAAAATGTGCTACAGAGATTTTATGGCAGTATTGTTCCAGAAAGAGTTTGTGTATAGTCAGAGGTGTTACGTTTTCTGAGGATTACATTAGAAACATAAAGTTGTCAATTATAAAATTTATTTTACTGTGCTATTGAATTTTCAATTATGTTCTTATCGTGTTGTGGATGTTGAGTAAGGTCTACTGTGTAGTGCACATATTTATGGGAATTACTACAGTTATCATATGCAGGAGAAACAATGGAAAAAATTAACCGATTTGCTATCTAGTTTGTTATTGAGAATTTTTGTTGTATCTTTTTATGGTGTACAAAAATTTTGGTTCCTCCATTAAATCCATTGCCTATTAGTTTTGGAAATGGTGGAGTGTCTTAAGATTTTGTTCTATCTTTTTGAACGTTTTTTTTATCTTGCTGTTGCTTATTTTGTAAATTGGTTGTCTGTATAACATTTGATTTTCCAGTGCAGTCCACCTGCTTAGCTGAGTGGTAATGTGCTTGCCTACCATGCAGCGGGCCCAAGTTTGATTCCTGGCTGGGTTGGGGATTTTCTCCACCCATGTAATGGGTGTTGTCTCATCATCATCACGTCATCACTGATGCACAAGTCACCCAATGTGGTGTCTCCTGATATAAGACTTGCACCCAGTGGCCAAACTTCCCGAACAGGTCCTCTCACCCAGCAATGCCACACGATCATTTCATTTTATTTTCTGTCCAGTGTATCTAATTTGAAAGTTAAATCATTGATGACATAGGCACAGGGTTTCCAGAAACATCAAGTATGATGAATAAAACAAAGTACTTGCCTTGTTGGAACTATTCCTGCAGCAATTGATTTTTGCTGAACATTGGCTGATAATATTTATGTGGTGTCACCAGCATCACTGCTCTCATTGCTTGATGTTGATCTAATTGCTTGATGTTGAATCATTCATTTTTGCTGCATCTGATGCAGGGCAAAATGTTGTTACATAGTGATAAGCACAAAAGATGGAGGCCCGCTATTCTTTTTGGGGTTAGAACATTAGGAAAATGTTATATTCTTCTTTTTTCATTGTGCTCCAAAACATATATATTCTATGTCTGCAGTTCTAGTCAATTTTTCAGTAAACTTTTCTACTTGTCATAGAATATGAATAATTTATCACTGTCATGGTCAGCTCTTCTAGTAGGAATTCGAACATTTTTAGGAAAAAATGGAATCTTTTTGAAACACTAAAAGAAAAATGTTGCCCATTCCTCTGTTGTAAACTAAATTGTACAAAAAAAGTTAAAGCTGTTTGATTTCAGGGTAGTTTGGAAACATATCCTACAAAGAGAGACAGGAAAAAGATATTTTAGTTTGTATAAGGAACTAGTGGAAGAAGCTGATGCTTGTTTATAAATCCAGGAATTTCAGAAGCCCCTTGCACCAGAGGCATAAATTGTTTGAAACAGTAATTGAAAAATCATCCATAGAACACCATCTGTGGAACACAACTTCATTTTTGATTGCAAAATACATAGGCCTAAGCCAATCCTATAACATTATAAAAATACAGATGTTATAAAAAAATTCATTAAATAATAATAATAATAAGTTTAACCAGACTTAACATCTGAGAAAGTAAAGAAAGAATGAATAATAATAATAATAATAATAATAATAATAATAATAATAGTGCACATATAATAATAACTGTATAAATTTATCTAATAATATATATGAAAATTCACACAACATAAATCACACTGAAAACATTTGGTGTAGTGTCGTATTAACTATTGAGTAGGAAATCACAAACCACAGGAAACAAGGAAAATAATGTTAATTAAAGCAATGAAACTCATGTTAATTTCTGTTACTGGAGTCTTCAAGAGATTGCAAATGAAATAACTAACAAAATTTTTTGTCTAAAAACAGGTAGCCTTCTGGATAAAAATGTCAGAACTTCATGGTCATTGGGGGCTGCATCACAGTTATTTTATTGAGGCAAAATTTTGTACAGATTGTTTCTTTTTGACTGGAACACAATAAGGGCATGGAATCTGAAGTTTGGGAATGTTGTAAAAGAAGAGTCACCCTGTCATGTATTTATTTATTAAGTAAAGGGATAAATTTCAGGAGATGATTTCTGACAGCAAATGGAATAAAGATATTCATATCAATGTAGTATGTCCAGAAAGAGGTCAGCAATAAAGTTATCAGTACTGGTACATTACATGGTAATAAATTCTTCCATGGTGCAGAAAATGTTCAAAGTTAACACATCGGGCTGCAATACATAACATGGTATTAATTTCTTCCATGGTACGAAACATGTTCAAATTGCACACATGGGAAGCAACTGAAGCATTCACATGTCACATTATGGACTGTCTCACTCTATTGATTGTTATATGTGGTTGCTGATGCTGGCCACATGGACACACTGTTCAAGGGTTTGCACATTCACAACTGGTTCAATGTACACTACACTTTTTAGATATCTCTATAAGTAAAAATCATAAGGGTTTAATTCCAGTGATCAGGGTGGCCAGGCACATGACTTCCTCATCCTGGGGAGGGTGTTGTTGAAGTGTTGACAGATGGTGATGTGGAAGTGGAGTGGTGCTCCATCATGCATCAGCAATTTTACCTTGCCTAAGACACATTCTCCATGAAAAGAGGAAGGAATTCCATATACAAATGTCCTTTAAGGTGTTGTGGTGAAACAAATGTTCTGGTAGATGCTCACAAATAATCCCTTTCCAAACACTGATTCTAAACTGTTAATGATGCGGCAGTTTAACCGTTTCCAGGGATTTTCTGTAGAACATGGATGATGACTGGTTATGTTTAAGATGACATCCCCCCCAAAGGTTACTGCAGCAGTGAAAGGAACTTATGACAGAAATTCCATTTTGATTGTTATCTGTCACATTTGCTAGTGACAAAATCTTTCTTGTGGAGGAAAATTTACCACCATTTATCCCTACATGTATTGCAAGACAGTATCATTTTCACACAGGATACACAAGACTGCTCTTTGGATTACTCCAGACTGGCAATCCACATGCATGGTGTTTGTACTGGAGTTGGTATCAATATTGTGTTCCTAAGCTGATGCACAAACATCCACCAGCTGTCCATGTAGTTCATCTCTCTGAAAGGACTCGTGCCCACACACATGGCAAAAAATGGGTAAAAAGTATTTTCCAGGAATGAAAACCATCTTAGCTTGCTCTTGGAATGTATAATGCACCATTTTGCACATATACAGTAAAGGGCAGCATGAATGGTTGCAGTTTTGTGTGAACCATGGGAAAGTATCACAAAGATGCTGGAGAAACTGAACTGGCACACTCTTGAAGATACACTGAGCGAGTTGGTGCAGCGGTTAGCATGTTGGACTCACATTCATCAGGATGACAATTCAAATCTGAGTCCAGCTATCCTGATTTAGGTTTTCTGTGATTTTCCTAAATCACTTCAGGCAAATGCTGGGATGGTTCCTTTGAAACTGCATGGCCGACTTCCTTTGCTATCCTTCTCTAAACCAATGGGACCAATGAGCACGTTGTTTGGTCCCCTACCCCAAACCAACCAACCATCCTCTTGGCAATACACATAGCGTATTCTGGAAAGCCTACTTGCAAAGTTTCAATGAGCAGTGTTAAATTATGGTTCTAGGACTATATTGCAACCCTCTCCATATCTCTCCCATGGGATCATGAGGACAAGATTAGATTAACTACAGCACACACAAAGACATTTAAACAGACATTCTTCCCACACCCCATACATGAATGGAACAGGAAAAATCCCTAATAACTGGTACAAAGGGGTGTACTCTCTGCCATGCACTTCATGGTGGGTTGAGGAGTGTAGACGTAGATGAAGATGTTCTTGACTTAACTGGAATCACACAACCTGTAACATGGAGAGTAATACTGTTCCTCAGTGCCATCAGTGGTGGCAAATTGCATTAATTAAATTATACATTATTACAATGTAATGTGTAACATAATGTATCAGTATTAATTCCTTCACTGCAGACTCATTATCCATTTTCAGGCATATCTTGTTGTGAATGTTTTTGTTCCCTTTTTTGTGAGGAATCACTTCCTGAAGTTTATCAAATGAACTATAGAGAAATTAGATACACAAAAATCTATTCACCCAGAAGCAACAGGGGAACACACATATAAATGTTAAGGAAATTTGCAAGTTTTTGGAGCCAGTGTCTGCTTCTCCCGGCAGAAGGGTTGAGGGGGAGAGAAGAGGATTGAAGAAAAGGACTGGTGAGGTTCAGGAAATGGGGAGATTTTAGAAAAGTTGCCCAAAATCCTGGGTCAGGAGAGACTTATTGGATCAGATATATTATCTTTTCAAAAACAAACTATGAAGCTGCTTCATAGCATACACTCTCTGCATTTCTTAATGCAATACTCTCCATTTTTTTGGTTAGACAGGATGAAAACCATTCACCAGCCGGTTGTGTGATGCCATAATATTTGAGCTTTTCTATGAAAACACAGTGAACTGTGCAATCAAATGCTTTTGACGTCTCACAGAATAAACATGTTGGGAATATTTTGTAATTCCAGTTTCCTAACTCTCAGCTACGGTCTTTTCTCTGAATAGGGTTCTAAAGTAGTAATAACTACTTATCAGGCAGCAGTTTATTTGCTTTTAAAGTAATTTTTGTTTGTGAGATATCAGATTAGATACATACTGAAGGACTCTGTCAATGAATGAGGAAGCTGATTGTTATTGGGATTGTGGTTATTATATTTTTTAATTAGGTCCTGTTATTTTGATATTATTGTGGTATGTAATTTTATTGTCATTCTTGTGTGAAGTTACTTAATTTTATTTAAGTTTTGATTTACCTTGTTAATTTGTTTATAACACACAAGTGTACAGTGTTCAAACATTTATTTGATTTTTAAATGCATAATTGCAGGTACCAGATTCCAGAAGTAATAGAAAACTTCTCAATATTTAAGACAATATCTGGTTGCACATGTGCTGTGAAAGATGAAACAGCATTATGTAATGAGTTGCACCTGAATCAGATACCCTCATGTGTTGGGAATAAATCTGCAGCAGTTATTCTCATATCACGAAAGGTTTCTGGAATTACTGCAGAAACATTTAAGTGAGTTATCAAAACAGAATTTTCTTCCTACTGTTTATGTCTCACCATAATTCTAAATTATGCTTAGTGGGTATCATATACACATATTACCTGATAATCTTGAAATTATTTGCCATACAGTGAGTCACATAATAAAGACCATTTATTAAGTATTAAGAGACCCAAATCTCTATTATTAAGAACTGGCTTCACTGCCAAGTTTGCAAGGGTAGTGCAAACACTACAGATGTGCAAGTGCACGCACGCTTGTTAGTGTGTGTGTGTGTGTGTGTGTGTGTGTGTGTGTCCGTATATGCAGTGTGAACATTAATAAAACTGACAAACTGCAGGGACTGATCTAGACTGGAAATGGAGGAAAAAAGGTTCTGTGAAGATGTATCTGCAAATGCATCATTGCTACATTATATGGTACTGATGAATGAAAGTTTCTCTGACCACATTTCATGCGTTCTGTGAGTGTTACAGGCTGTGTGATTGCTGCAGCACTGTAATCAGCAGAATGGTCCAGTATTCATGTTGGTAACAAGATAGTTTTTTGTATAAGGCGAAGCATAAGGTAATGGTCGAGAAACAGCATGGCTATATCGAAACGAGTACCTTCACAGACACGAGCCACATCATAAAACATTTAAAGCTCTTTTTGGGTGTTTGTGTGATCATGCATCATTTCAGACAGATGAACTGCAGAGAGGTGGTGGACTGTGTGTACACCAGATTTGGAGAACCGGATTCAACAGGATATTGAGACGAACTGTGGTACAAGCTCCAGGCAAGTAGCCTGCCAACATGGTGTAAGCCAAAGCATGATTATGTGTATCCTATATGACAACTGCTACTATCCATATCACCTGCAGTGAGTGCAAGGATTATCAGCAGTGGATTTCCCTCTACAAGAAGGGTTTTTTTGATGGCTTTTGCACCAGACCATCACAATTATGGGATTTTTGCCACCAGTCCTCTTTAGCAACAAAGCAACCTTTAGCAGAACTGGCATCATCAATCTGCATAATTGTCATCTGTGGGCTACAGACAATCCCTGGGAAAGGGTTGATCTGTCTCATTAGCAGCGGGATGATTTGTTGTCATTGCATGTATGTTCATAGGTCATTTTTTCCTCCATTTCGAGTCAGCAATGCACACCTACAGTTTTCTGGTTTTATTAATGCTCACACTATATGTTCTGTGCAGTGGATTCATGGTCAGGCAGAGATCAACCTCTATATCAGAGTCAAATGTGCCCGAATGTCAGGCAGTCGCAAGGGCTGCCCAGGACAACTATCTGGGATGCAAACAGCATTTCTGAAATATGAAATTCTATGGCAGTATCATAATAATCACAAAAAACATAGTTGATTTTTGTACCATTGGTGGGTGCCTGATTTGACATGAATGGTGTAATGAGCTCGACCAATCATCTGAGTGACAATGGCAGATTTCCAATTGTGAGGCCTGTAAAAAGACATGATACAAACATTGTCTTTCATGAAGAACTTTGTTGTGAAGTTGGGATCTGAATCAGGCTATTAGAGATTCCGCTGCTAAAGAATTATGAAAAGGCATAGTGTGGCAGTTGCTGAAAAACAACAACAAAGCATTTTGCTCTCTAGTGCAAAATATGAAGGTTGAGTATCTAACCCATGAAAGCATGAACGAAACATTTGGCTTCACTGTTCGACTGAGGAGAGAATGCTGTCATTTGGATATGATGAACTTCATTCTCTTGGCAAAATTGCAGAAATTCCAATGAAAAAAATGTGAACCATTGTCTGAAATGATATTTTGTCCAAACGTTCTAAACAAAAGACAGAAGTGCGTGCTTTTATTGTAGTAGCAATAGCTGTCAAATTCATTGGAATTACAAATTGATGTCTACTGTGCATGTTGACAATAATTCAGAAAGGTCCAGCATGATCAATGTGCATATGTTGCCAAGCACCGTAAGGCAGAGGCCAATTGAAAAATTTGAGGTGTAGCGCTGCCTGATTGTCTGTGCCTGCATGACAGTGGTTGGTCATCTGCTTGTTAAGCCTGAGCCATATGCAATGCTGGTGTGTTAGCTGTTGAGTTGAGTTCTGATGTCTCCCCAATATCCTCTGTGTAATAGTTTCAAAATATTTTGCTGCAAAGATGTGGGAATCATGACTCATGTTTGATCATTACGAGTATGCATTAAAATTAAACCATTCTGAAGAGAAAGGTTGTTGCATTTATCATAGTATTTGCAGACTCCTGCACCAGAAATTGATTTCTGATTAGTTAAGTATGCAGAGATAACAAATCTTCCATGTGTCAAAGTAGTAATGCATCACAAAATCAGTACCAGAAATGCTTGTTGTGTCCATCAGTGTAATGAGGTGCATGAACACTCTACTATACTTGAAACATTATAGAAGGATTGTAAAGTAAATATATTGATTTACAATATATTCAATATAAAGCTCATATAGCTTTTATCCTGTAGTCTCTCTCCAGTTTCTCTGCTCCCCTATTCCTGGTCATCACTATTCACTAGCAGTTATAGTAGCAGAAACATCAAACTAGGTCTGTAAAGTCTTGCTGGCATTGTGCGACATTTGTAAAATCCCACTGCAGTGCTACCTGTATGCTCAGTGTGATCAGAGAGTACTTCAATGATAATCTGAAAGTAATCTGAGGACAATCTGAGTGAGGCAGCTTAAAAAGGCACGTGGACTAAT
Source organism: Schistocerca piceifrons (assembly GCF_021461385.2). Classification (NCBI taxonomy): domain Eukaryota; kingdom Metazoa; phylum Arthropoda; class Insecta; order Orthoptera; family Acrididae; genus Schistocerca; species Schistocerca piceifrons. Next base: position 51,071,130 of record NC_060144.1, read on the forward strand.
TATAATTGGAGGCAGTGAGATGACCTGAATTCACCATCCTCTGGTAGCATTTGTAGCACCCCTTGGCAGTGTCTAGTGAAGCCTCTATAGCAGCAGCTCATGTCAGCCAATATAAGTGTTCCTCCTGCAGAGATGGGAATGGGACTCAGTTGACAGAGACGTTAATACCACATTACCATAACAATCCACCACACCACTGAAGCATTCATTTCACAGCCCTCAGGCCAACTAAAAATGTGACCTGTTGCTTGGTGGGTCAACAAGTACCACTCTCCTATTAGGGGCAGGCAGATGGCTCCATGTAGACAACCTTGCAGCCTTTCAGTTAGTGAGGGCTAAATGCCACCAAATCATCAGAGAGAGGAAGAAGATATCATAGCTATTCCACTACAAGTACAAGCCTATGGGAAACCATCAGGAAAGTCTGTGAGAGGGGTGAGAGGTGGCTACTGTAATGTGGAATGGAATCTCCAGACCATACCATTAGACACCGCCCAGACAGTGGCAGAATATTTTGCCAGAGTTATCACCATTGCCAATCACAATCCAAGCTTCTGGTGCTGCAGAGTGTCTCTGAGAGGCAGTTGAGACTTCAGTTTCACCAATGATGAAGAGTACAGCTGCCCCTTTCGCATGTAGGATTGGAATTTTTCATAATCTGCAGCACATGACACATCGTCTGATCATGATACGATCCACTACAGCATGTAACTGCACCTCACGGGACAAGGGAAAGTAATCCACCTTGCCCTTTTTAGCACACTTTCTTGACTCATGCAGACAAACCATTTTAATTCCACTATTAAAACATGGAAAGGAGCTGTACATGCTCAAGTAGTTATAGTGCTACCCACACTACCTGTGTGGAGATGAATTTGGGTCAAATGTTTAACCACTGCCTTTTCTGGATGTTAGAATCCAGACAGGTCTTTAGTCAATTTCTGTTTGGGTTCAGGAAGTATCACTCCACCTTTGATACCTGGTCCTCCTGGGGTTGGCTGTATAATAGGCTTTCCTGCATGGGTACCTCTTAATAGGCATATTCTTGGACATTAAGAAGGCCTGTGGTCCTACTTGGAGCCATAATTTCTTGGGCTTGTCTACAAATGGGGCTTCTGGGGACAACTTTCCATCCTTATATAGTCCTCCCTCTCCCCACTTAATTATAAATACACAGGTGGTGATATCCTATCTGTCTGCTTTGAACAAGAGAACTATTGCAACCTAGGCAGTGTTTTAAGTGTGATTGTCTTTGCCATAACTCTTAATAATATAGTACTGAGGGTCAAAAATCCTGTCCAGTGTTTTTCTTTCATGGACAGCTTCTCTGTCTTTTTTTCCTCCTCCAGTGTTGCAACCCATTAGCTGTAGCTATCTATCAGAAGGACAGAGGAATGAGTGGAGAAGAGAGGTTTTAATGTTCCAGCTGAGAAGCTCATTTCTGTCCACTTTAAAAATTCACATTCTGTTTTAACTTTCCTGAGTTGAGAATAAGGGACACTATTGTCAATTTTAAAGACACGGTTTGGTTTCTCTGTCTCACATTTGATTTTTAGCTTACTGGGTTACCACACCTTAGTGATCTAAAAGCCCATTTGTTAAAAGCATTGAATATTTTAAAATTTATTGACCATAATTCATGGGGAGCCAATCGAATTTGCATGCTCCAGTGTTACTGAATATTCATGTGTGATTGGTTTGATCATGAGTGCATGATTTATGGGTCTGCATTTTTAAAAATTTTGAAAATTATGCTCCATGAAGGAATTATGCTGGCCACTGGGCCTTTAGAACCAGCCTCAAACTGAGCCTCTGCACTAGTGAGCCACTGCTTAATGTCAGCCAGAAATCCTCATGGTGTGATAAACCTATTAGACAATGTCACTGCCACAGATGCCTGCATACCACACTGTTGCTGTCACCAATGGACAGTCTTTTTAATAACTGACAGAATGCAATGGGATATGCATGAAGGAATGCCTTTTAGAGATGAACATGGCTCATTTTAGAATTTTACATGAAGATTGGAGTATATCTCAACCTTGGCTCTTGAGGAGGCTCAGAAATACTTTATATCTGGCAAATTTTAAGAAATATTGCACTCCAGATTCGACATTTAAATCTATGTTTTATAATGTTTTAGACAGGCTTTACAATTTTATAATAATGTACATTGATGGCTTGAAGCAAAAGTTTTCCTATGGCTTTTCATCCGTGTATTCAGGATTAGCCTTCCTAATGAATATACCATATTTACTGGCACTGGGGTAGATGAGACATCTTCAAAGCAAAAAATTTCTCATCTGCTCCAGTTCCTTATTGCTCTGTTGGCATTGCAGCAGAGTACCCAGCACAGGAATTGACACAAAATGCACCTGTTCCTCCTCCAACGTGGAGGAAAATGTGTATCTTTCTGTTGGGTACCAGGGCACATGGAAATCTAGTCTGGGGAAACAAGCAAGCAAACCAAGCAGCCAAGGAGGCCTATAGGGTACATGACATGACAAAATGTGCCATCCTTCTGCATGCTGCAGTTTTGCTGTTGAGTCAAGGAGTCACACAACTGTGGGAGGAAGAGTGGCTTCCTGTGAGGGACAATAAAGATGTAGTCAGTGAAACTGATTGTCTGACCCCCCTCACACACACACACACACACACACACACACACACATCTCTAATACCTCCAGTGTACAACTCACTATATGCCATATTTCAACTGAGTGCATTTTATATTTTGATAAGAGGGTAGAACCATCTGTTTGGGGATCAACCCTCTATTTTAGTTGAAGACGAGACAAGTGTGCAAAAGTTTTTGAAAATTTTGTGTGGTGTCCGTATTCTATCCTAAGCATTTAGACTGGAAATTTTAGTGTATTGCAGGGCAGATGGAACATAATTTTTGTTCCAGTAATGAGCAACCCACAGCCACCTGTTGTAATTTTTAGTTGTTTCTCTTTTCTTTTTACTTTTTATTATAAGTTTTAGATCTAACACAAATTATTTCCATGTGTGTGTGTGTGTGTGTGTGTGTGTGTGTGTGTGTGTGTGTGCGTGTGTGTGTGGCTTGCCATTAAAATTGCTACACCGAGAAGAAATGCAGATGATAAACGCGTATTCATTGGACAAATATATTATACTAGAACTGACATGTGATTACATTTTCACGCAATTTGGATGCATAGATCCTGAGAAATCAATACCCAGAACAACCACCTCTGGCCGTAATAACAGCCTTGATACACCTGGGCATTGAGTCAAACAGAGCTTGGATGGTGTGTACAGGTACAGCTGCCCATGCAGCTTCAACACGATACCACAGTTCATCAAGAGTAGTGACTGGCGTATTGTGACGAGCCAGTTGCTCGGCCACCACTGACCAGATGTTTTCAATTTGTGAGAGATCTGGAGAATGTGCTGGCCAGGGCAGCAGTTGAACATTTTCTGTATCCAGAAAGGCCCATACAGGACCTGCAACGTGCGGTCGTGCATTATCCTGCTGAAATGCAGGGTTTCACAGGGATCGAATGAAGGGTAGAGCCACGGGTTGTAACATATCTGAAATGTAATGTCCACTGTTTCAAAGTGCCATCAATGTGAACAAGAGGTGACCGAGACATGTAACCAATGGCACCCCATACCATCACGCCGGGTAATACGCCAGTATGGTGATGACGAATACATGCTTCCAATGTGCGTTCACTGCGATGTCACCAAACACAGATGCGGCCATCATGATGCTGTAAACAGAACCTGGATTCATCAGAAAAAATAACGTATAGCCATTCGTGCATCCAGGTTCGTCATTGAGTGCACAATTGCAGGCGCTCCTGTCTGTGATGCAGTGTCAAGGGTAACTGCAGCCATGGTCTCCGAGCTGATAGTCCATGCTGCTGCAAACATCGTCGAACTGTTCATGCAGATGGTTGTTGTCCTGCAAATGTCTTCATCTGTTGACTCAGGGATTGAGATGTGGCTGCACGATCTGTTACAGCCATGCAGATAAGATGCCTGTCATCTCGACTGCTAGTGATACGAGGCTGTTGGGATCCAGCATGGCGTTCCGTATTACCCTCCTGAACCCACTGATTCCATATTCTGCTAACAGTCATTGGATCTCGACCAATGCGAGTAGCAATGTCATGATATGATAAACCGCAATCATGATAGGCTACAATCTGACCTTTATCAAGGTCAGAAACGTGATGGTACGCATTTCTCCTCCTTACACGAGGCATCACAACAATGTTTCACCAGGCAGTGCCAATCAACTGCTGTTTGTGTATGAGAAATCGGTTGGAAACTTTGCTCATGTCAGCACATTGTAGGTGTTGCCACAGGTGCCAACCTCGTGTGAATGCTCTGAAAAGCTAATCATTTGCATATCACAGCATCTTCTTCCTGTCAGTTAAATTTTGCGTCTGTAGCATGTCATCTTTGTGGTGCAGCAATTTTAATGGCTGGTAGTGTATTTCAACTGTTGTTAAATTTTATTTTTTAGTGCTTTTATTCACACTCACCTCACATAATTTTAGTATGAGCAGTAAAGGCCTTGCTGACATGTTCACCAACAAATGCATTACCACCACCACCACCACCTACACTCCAACATATAAGTATGCAGTCATTTCTACTGTTAACTATGTATTAACTATGTATGTGTAGCATTCAGCAATTTTTCTTGAAGCTGAATAGATATTTATTTTCACTGTGGAAAACCCTATTGTCTCATGGGATGAAAATACTTGAGAAGATTATAGAAAAGAGACTGAGAACTATAATAGAATCACAGCTGGAGGAGAAAAAATATGGCTTCAGAAGTAACAGATCAACAATAGATCTAATTTTTAGCACCCACATGTTGATGGAAAAGTGTTGGGAGAGGTGCAAGAACCTGGTCATTGTATTCCTGGATATGGAAGAAGCCTATGATAGTATTATAAGAGATACAATCTGGGAATGCCCGAGGAAAAAGAATGTGCCTGAAGGACGAATAAGAAAAATTCAGATGTTGTACAAAGACTATACTAGCTGTGTACAAATTGGGGAAGGATGATCATTATGGTTTGAGACCAATAGTGGAGTTCAGCAAGGAAGTGCACTGTCCCCACTACTATTCGTCACTGTTATGGATACTATAATGAAGAACATCAAGGAGAAGTCAAGTGAACTGAATACATTTGCCATTGCAGATGACATCATGATATGGTGCAAAATTGAAGAGGAAGTACAGATCAGACTCGATGAATGGAAATGTCAGTTCCAGAAATATAACCTCAACATCAGCAATGGTGATGGCAGTCAACAGAAATGGACAACCAGCAAGTGTAAAACTAAGAGAAAACCATCTAGAGTGTGTGGACAGTTTTCCTGACCTTGGAAGTGTAATCTCTAGTGATAATTTGGTCAGAAATGAAATCAACAGAGTGCAATAAGGATCTGGATTTTACCAACAAGTAAGATCACTTTTATGGGATGACTTGATTCCAAAACGAACCAAACTGATGATGTTTAATAGCTATTTCACACCAATATTGGCCTATGGTATTGAAACATGTACCCTCACAAAAAGAGAATCATCAAGGTTTCAAGCATCAGAGAAGAAATTTCTTAGATCCACCATCCAGAAGACCAAGATGGAAAGTTAAGGAATGAGGAGATGAGGAAAGAAACCGGAATAAGGACATCCCTATTGGATTGAACTGGCACATCTAGACTTCGATGGTACGAGCATGTGATGAGAATGGAGCCAACTAAACAACCAAAATAAATTTGGAAAGACAGGTGGAAGACCTCAAACCCAATGGATGGACTTGGTTAAGGCTGATCTAGTGACCAGAGGATGGACAGTGGATGATGTTCTCTGTGAACAGATGTATTTGGATAGGACGAAATGGAAGAGGCCCATTACTAGTACCTGGGAAACTGGAACTGTTAAACGATGATGATTTTCATTGTAGACTGAGTTAAATGGGATAATTTTTAAGCTACATTCTGCACTTGTTAATGCCATGTGAGAAAATTTGTGCTTTAAATATAAACTGTGGAATGTCATCTGGTGTGGTGATACATTTATGAAAGTGAAAAGTGTCTATGAAACTGAAATGTGAATAATAATTTGGATATAGTGCTACATTATGTGTTTATAATATTGATAAAACTTTAATCAACAATATAATCAAATTTCTGTATGAAAGATTAGTAAACCTACTGACTTCCTTGCTTCAAATAGGTAACACAAAGAATGACAGTCACTACAGAAGTTTCTAAAGTGCAGTCAAAATATTAACTTTCTTTGTCATTTCTCATCTTCATTTACTGTGCAGTGCCAGTTATCTATCAAATCAGGCAATAATTAATGTTTTCCTCTGTAATAGTGTTGCTGTTTGATGATATCTTATTTTCCTGTGTGATCTTCCATTACTTATTTTTGTGAGTCAGTAAGCAGTTTTCTAGAGGTCTCCTTTGTAACTTCTTGACTAATGTAAAAAGATTCCTCGGGATGTGCGAACCTAAGAAATTCAGAAATACAGTGTGGGATAGTTACTAAGGTTTGCTTTGTTTAATTTTTATTAATAATTTTTGATAATTCATGATACTTTTATTTTAAGTAAAAACAAATCATAATATTTATATTATATAATTAAAAGAGGTATTGCGTGATTATACAATTTATTTTTAAGTTGAAATTACTTTCAGTATTTAATAAAGAAACTGATGAAGACACAAGAATCACATTTTTAAGCATCACTAGAAACATACTCATGATCAAACAAATACAATCTGTATTTACTAGATGCCTGATTGCCAGAAGGTAGTGACATACTGAAAATCTGTCAAAAATAATGTGGCCTTTTTTTTTTTTGGGGGGGGGGGGGGGGGCTGTCACTCTGTATTGTAAGCTGATATTTTTATGTGACATGTTACAGATACACTCCAAATCTGGAATATCTAAACTTAACTAAAGTGGGTTTGCGACAGCAACTGTCAGCTGACATATTTTCGCAGTTTAATAAACTGAAACATTTGGCAATACAAGACCATGGGAGCATGCCAGAGTTGCCAGAAGATGTGTTTAAAGGACTTGGTGGATTGGAAAGCTTGTACTTGTATAACAATGGAATCCAGCTTCTCCCTCCTAATATTTTTGCACCACTGACCAAGCTGCGACTATTGAACTTAGCTGATAATAAGTTCCGAAGGCTGCCAACAGGAATATTTGACAAGAATTTGGAACTACGTGAGCTTATACTGAATGGAAACCATTTGAAGAATCGTTACAATCCACACTTGCTAAGGTAATAACAATCAGTTGTTGCATATTATGCCATATGCTTTGTTATACTTGTGGATACACAGAAAAAAAGATTTTCCAACTTTCAGTACAACTCTTCATCACCCAAACTTTAATCTGGTCTCATGTTCCCATAAAATATATCATTGTATAATTACAATTTCTGTTTTAACAATAATCTTCCAACAAATTTGAACTGTTCTCCCATTATTTCTCTCATTGCACCACTTTTCCAGGGACTCATTGCCAAAAATGTTATGATACTTGAAATTTCACGGTGGAAACAACAAACAGAAAATGAGGATATGCAGCTATTGAGCTTTAGGTTAAGATAACTTGTTAGTCCAGAGATTGGAGCCATCTAGGAGAGAGGGATGTTTGCACATGTCTGTAATAAAGAAGACATCTCTCTCACATTTGCATCATATGCAGCATGGTCTCCATATAATAGGCTGCGATAAGAAGTTACTTGTACAGCTAATTACCAGAAGCAACTGTTGTAACAAAAGTAGCTTATGCATCATCTTATAGTCATTTTCAGTGGTTTCACAATACCTTTCTTGGAGTCAATATTTCTCAGAGACAGGGCATGAGAGTAATGGTACTTACAGTTAAAGAAAGGGTTAGTAGGGCAAACTGCTGCCACTTAAAACACTGTCAATCTGGAATAACACTCATTCACATACCATGAATTTCTAGTAACAAAATGTGAAAATGAAAGAGAAAATGGAATAGCAGTACATATGTTATGCTTGTCTGGGCACTACCTAGAAATTACTGAACTTTCACAATAACATCTAGTTGAATTCAAGCTAATGACGTACTACAGTTGAACTATTAACTGGTTAAAGGGGAATGACCAAATGAAAGGTGTAGAGTTAAGTTCTAGACCCCACAGCTCTCAATATGATGCACACAGCTACTAAGTCATACATTTCCTGTTTATGTGTCTCTTTCTTATGTTAAATAGCATTTAATTCACTTTAATAAAGCAGAAATAAATTTAAAATCAGATAAAAAGGTCACTTTAGGTAATTATCCTTTCTTTATAAAGGGGTTCAACAGTTGTATATTCTTTTGAAGAATACACAGAGTTAGTGAGAACCTTTTTAAAAAAAGGATTATATCATTTACATACACTACTTCTTAGTGTGTATGGGAAATACCATCAATTTAGATAAACTTTCATTTTTTAAAGAATTTTTAATATTATGAATTTCAAGTTGAGAGCTACAGATGTTTAAATTGCTTTATCAGTATCCTACTTTGATTTTTCTAATGAACAGCTTGATGTGATTTATGTTCACTGCATTTAAGAAATGATTGTTTATATATTTGGTATTGTTCCCTCCAGATTAGTATAGACATTTTGTCCCATGTTTTACTATGTTCTGTATAAGTTTAATTCTGCTGTCTGAATTGTCCTTGCTGGTTGCCATAATGTTGTCTCAGTACTCCATGTAATAAGTTGCTTATCCTACCTGTGCACTACCAACTGAGAGTTTATTTCAGTACTGCAGAAAAATTTGTTTTCTCGTTTCGAGCATCAGTCAGGGTCCAAATGCATGCGGCTAGTGCAGGGTGCATTTCTGAAGCATTGTAAACGTAGTTTCACTCCCACAGAGGAGCCTTTGTATATGTGTTTGTTCACCTCTTCTCTGTAATTATTCTGTCTGCAGAAGAGGCTAACGTATTATCTTAATTTCTGTTGTAATTTTCTATGGCATAGTCTAGGAATCCCACAGTTCTTTAAACTATAGATTTTCATTACATCAAACTCATTGAAGTAATGTCCACTGGAAAATATTTTTAATACTTGAGTAATGTAGACCTGTTGTACTGCAAATCAAACAGGCTTATTGTTGTGTTCTTGGCATACTATACACTGAGATGACAAAAGTCATGGAATACCTCACAATTTCATGTCAGAACTGCTTTTGCCTGGCGTAGTGGGGCAACTTGACATGGCATGGATCCAACAACTCATTCTAAGTCCCCAGCCAAAATATTGAGTCATACTGCCTCTATAGCCATCCGTAATTGTGAAAGTGTTGTTGATGGAGGATTTTGTGGATGAATAACCTCTCCATTATGTCCCATTAATGTTTGATGTGATTCATGTCGATTTGCCAAATCATTCGCTCGAATTGTCCAGAGTGTTCTTCAAATCAGTCATGTACAATTGTGGCCTGGTGACATGGCGCATAAAAACTCCATCATTGTTTGGCAACATGAAGGCTATGAATGGCTGCAAATGGTCTCCAAGTAGCATGTGGATCAGAGGACCTAGCCGATTCCACGTAAAAACAGCCTACACCATTATGGAGCCACCACCAACTTGCACAATGCCTTGTTGATAACTTGGGTCCATGGCTTTGTGGCATTTGTGCCACATTCAAACCCTAGTATCACCTCATACCTACTGAAAATGGGGCTCATCTGACCAAGTAACAGTTTGCCAGCCACCTAGGTTGTAACCAATATGGTCACAAGCCCAGGAGAGGCAGTGCAGATGATGATGATCTGTTAGCAAAGACACTTGTGTCACTTGTCTGCTATCATAACCTATTAACACCAAATTTTGCCACACTGTCCTAACTGATAAGTTTATTGTATGCCCCAAATTGATTTCTGCAGTTATTTCATGCAGTGTTGCTTGTCTGTTAACACTGACAACTCTATGCAGATACCGCTGCTCTTGGTCTTGGACAAGAAGAGAATAGAAGCTTTCGAAATGTGTTGCTACAGAAGAATGCTGAAGATTAGATGGGTAGATCACATAACTAATGAGGAGGTATTGAATAGAGGGATCGGATGGTAGGACTTGTTCTGAGGCATCAAGGGATCACCAATTTAGCATTGGAGGGCAGCATGGAGGGTAAAAATTGTAGAGGGAGACCAAGAGATGAATACACTAAGCAAATTCAGAAGGATGTAGGTTGCAGTAAGTACTGGGAAATGAAGAAGCTTGCACAGGATAGAGTAGCATGGAGAGCTGCATCAAACCAGTCTCAGGACTGAAGATTTGAAGTGACTAATGTTACAAAATGTGCTGCCATTCTTTAAACTTTTTCGATGTACTCCACCATTCCTATCTGGTAAGGATCCCACACCACGCAGCAGTATTCTAAAAGAGGACAGACAAGCATAGTACAGGCAGTCTCATTAGTAGATCTGTTATATTTTCTAAGTGTCCTGCCAACAAAATGCAGTCTTTGGTTGGTTGGTCTTGTCCAAACTATTTATCATCCATGTTTCACTTCCATACATGGCTACACTCCACACAAATACTTTCAGAAATGACTTCCTGAGACTTAAATCTATTCTTGATGTTAACAAATATCTCTTCTTCAGAAACGCTTTCCTTTTCTATGCGTTCCTTCCAATTTAAGTTGTTCATAGTTGTAATTCCTAGGTATTTAGTAGAATTTACAGCCTTTAGATTTGACTAATTTGTCATGTAACCAAAGTTTAATAAATTCCTTTTAGCACTCATGTGGATGACTTCACACTTTTCATTATTTGGGGTCAACCCTCTGCCAGGCACTTAAATGTGATTTGAAGAGTATCCATATAGATGTAGATGTAGATGCAGATGTAATGTAGCATCATTGCTTATCTATTCGCAGAGTAGTTATAGACGTTCCTTAAAATGTTCTCACCTGATTTCACTCAAAAGTCTAGATATGAAGCCATGTTGTGTGGTTCTGAATATATTTTAAATATTTTCTTCAGGCAACTGGCAGCAATGGATGTATGTTTCAGGAAACTCATGACACTTGGCTGTATTAGAACAGTTTATTAATTTGCTGCCTGTTTTGGTCAGTGACCACCAGCAAACTTCATCATGCACACACAATAGGAGACTAAATATATGTAATTGGACCTAGCTTCCAAACCTCCTAAGTGCCCTACCCTGTGCCCAGCATGGAGCTGCATGCCCCCATAACCATCACTACACCATTCAATGCCGCCCCACCTGCCCCAACCTAATGCTACCTTTTTACCTCTACCATTGGATTGCTATACCCATCAGGCTCATTTATGATTCAGTATGGTCACAGTGTCCAGAGACAGCGATCAGGTGTGTGTCAGCTGTGAGTGTGTGATTGTTTGTACGTTTTCTACTTCAGAAGAAGACATTTTATTCACATCAAATCCTGAAACATTGTTTTGTGTACTAAATATGCTGTTCAATACCTTCCTCACATCACACGGCATATGCTCGCCCTATTTATGTTGCAAAAGCAAGTATCTGGGATCTGTGTCAGATAGGATTAAAAAGTGTTCACATATGAAACTTTAATAAACAGAGTTAAATGCAATGAAAAAATTGAACTGATAAGGTGATACACACAGATATACTAAGAGAATATTGCTAATTTTTACAGTACGGGAAATGAGGACTCACTACTAGACATTTAATGGCACTGTACCATTTCAAAATTGTAGAAGGATCTACGCATTTAGTCTCATGGCGTATATATATATATCAAGTTATAAACCACAAATCTATTGCAAAACATCATTATATAGTTGTATGAACCTATAAATATAGTGTATCATTGATTTAAACTCAGTCAATATGTAAGACAGAACTTTAGAAATCACATCTTATATACTAAATTCCTGGGAAAAAAAACACAATTATATAGTTGTATGAATCTGCAGAAAGTTTGTATCTTCTTCCATACTAGGTATCATTATGCATCCATGTTCAAAGGTGTTGTTTTCTAAGTTAAAAGTTAACAGTACTTGACCTTTTACATACTTGTGTTGCTTACCAGTAGCTCCTCTTATCTTTACACGTGCAATGGACATTTCCACAAAATTATTACTATACTGGTTCTTGTCTCTAAATTGTTCAGATATACCACAAATTGGGCTTCCTGTTTCAGTCAAACAGTTACCTTCCCACTGATCAAGCTTAATTTTAATGTAAGGATACCCAAAATCCTAATCATCTCCCCTGTTGTTAGACACTTCATGTAAAAGATCACTTTCAGTTTCATCAAATGCTACCTCCACACTGTTTTTACAGGGATTTATCAACTTTACTGGTATCATAGCATTACTCTGGTTCCCAATGTTGTCAGGTAAAGATCGAACACAATGAATGGATTCCATGGCACAACTAACATCACTTGTTACAGAAGGAACACAAAACACATTGCTGTCAAAATTTACTCTTCTTGATAAGATCTTCTTTCACTTCATTCCACCAATCTGGAATGACTAACCACAGCTAACTTATTCCAGAATGCACATTTCCCTATCATCAATCTGGTCTCAACCAAACTTCAAAAAGTTTTTTCTCTGGGCTCGCAGATAACTCTCTGTGATTCTCATTTACATCGTAAAATACATCACTCACCCTACCCTTATTGTCAACATCATTCACAAATAACTCTGAAGCTTTGTTATTCTTATACTCCACAAATACCTGATACTCATCATCATCATCATCATCATCATCATCATCATCATCATGTTCTTCCAACATTTGCAATAAGCTACCAGTCTCAGGCTTACCAACCTAAGTTATTTCACAACTCTCATTCACATCTACATTAAAAATACCACCTAGTTTAGATCCAATACAGTCATCACCTGATTTACATACATCAATAACACTGTTTTCTGACCAAGAGAAGAAATCATCAGTACACACTACATCAAAATTCTCACTACTCTCACATTCTTGGTTGTGATTAGCACCTACATCACCATAATTAAAGACAGTCAAAACTTTTTATCGAAACATAAATGAGAAATCTGATATTACTCCTGTTCAATTTCAGATGCATGTTCCATATCATTAACACTGTTATTATTGTCTAATTGCAAATGTAAATTGAGGGTCCTTTGCTTGTTGTGTTTCCTCGCACTTTCACTGAGGTGAACTGCCGTTTCCTGAGTAGTTACTTCTATGATTATTCTCCTATTAAAATGCCCATGGTTATCTCCATTATTCCTATCCTCCTGGTGTTCAAAATTTCTCTCTCTATTGTCACTTTGATCCTGATATAAGTTACCATTATCTCTGTTTCTGTAATTATTCCCATTGTGATATCTATCATTCCGATTATTACGGTACATACTCCTTTCTATTGCCATATCCAGCCTGTCAACATATCACAAAAATTGTACAAGTCAATCGTCAGGTCCATGCACTAAATTCCATTACAACCTTTCTGATAATCATGGTCATCTCATCAAATGGTTTGTCAAGGTGTGTTAATTTTTTAAGTTTATCCTTACAAAGCTCTTTCAAAGTACTGTCCCTATTCCTGTAATTAGGACCATTCAAAAAAACACTGGTAATTCTCCCCTGTACAGCTTCTGACCAAAATTTATTTAAAAAACTTTTCTCAAAACTTTGATATGTTTCCCACTGACTTAAATTTAAATTTACCCATAATAGAGCTTCACCTGCAAGACATCTTTTAGCAAATTTAATTTTTTGATTGTCATTCATGCATGACACAAAACTATGTCCACAGTGGTGCAGAAAATCCACTGGATGTAAATTTTCTGATGGAAAACTTTTGATTGGAGTGTTGGATCATGCAATACCATTGTTTGAATACAAATATTTGTGAATGCAGTTTTTCTGAACTGCTGAAATTTTTTGATCTGAATCATTTACGGAAAGCATTTCTGAAGAAGAGAATTTTTTGTTAACATCGAGTATAGATTTAAGTGTCAGGAAGTTGTTTCTGAAAGTATTTGTGCAGAGTGTAGCCATGTATGGAAGTGAAACATGGATGATAAATAGTTTGGACAAGAAGAGGATAGAAGCTTTTGAAATGTGTTGCTACAGAAGAATGCTGAAGATTAGATGGGTAGATCACGTAACTAATGAGGAGGTATTGAATAGAATTGTGGAGAAGAGGAGTTTGTGGCACAGCTTGACAAGAAGAAGGGATCGGATGGTAGGACTTGTTCTGAGGCATCAAGGGATCACCAATTTAGCATTGGAGGGCAGCATGGAGGGAAAAAAATGTAGAGGGAGACCAAGAGATGAATACACTAAGCAGATTCAGAAGGATGTAGGTTGCAGTAAGTACTGGGAGATGAAGAAGCTTGCACAGGATAGAGTAGCATGGAGAGCTGCATCAAACCAGTCTCAGGACTGAAGATTTGAAGTGACTAATGTTTTGTATGTGTTTAATGGTATCTGGTAAGGCATTGTACAGTTTGATACTAGGATGGCTAAGGCTGTTTTGAAATAATTTTGTGTTGGAACTTTGAACATGTACATCCAACTTTTGTCTCATATCATAGCTGTGTATTGTGTGATTTTGAGTGATGAGTGGTCTTTTTGTATGTAAATTTTGCTTTAAATACATTATATTTTCAAGTATATATAGCGCAGTGGTTAGACACTGGACTCGCATTCAGGAGGACGACGGTTCAATCCCGTGTCCGGCCATCCTGATTTAGGTTTTCCGTGATTTCCCTAAATCGCTCCAGGCAAATGCTGGGATGGTTGCTTTCAAAGGGCATGGCCGACTTCCTTCCCCATCCTTCCCTAATCCGATGAGACCGATGACCTCGCTGTCTGGTCTCCTTCCCCGAAACAACCAACCAACCAAGTATATATACACAAGGAAGTGACAGGATCATCCTTTTTTGAAACAATGGTCTACATGATTTGCGATTATCTACCCATTCCATTATTCTTATAAATTTTTTTTTTTTTTAATTTTGAACGTTTTGATGGCATCTCCAGAATTTCCCCAGAACATAATCCCATACCGGAGGTGAGAGTGCACAACTGCATAATATACACACTGAAGGGTGTTGTAGCTGGTACAGTTTTTAATGTGCGCAGCACAAAACAAGAAGTACTTAATTTTTTGTTCATTTGCTCAATATGTGCTTTCCATTTCAAGTTGTCTTGTAGATGAAGTCCAAGAAATTTGGTACTGGCTGTTTTGGCAATTGTCTGTCCGTACAGCTCTAGATTGGTTGATATCAGATTTTTTGTTTGTGCTGTGTGTATATCCATAGCTACAGTTTTTCAGTGTTTATTTTTAAGTCATTGTCATCAAAGTAACATGTTAGCCTGTCAGTGGTTTCTTTTATGTTCTTTACAAGAGTTTCTTCTGAGTTTCCTGTAATTAGAACACTCGTATCATCAGCAAATTGAAATACATTCAGAGCTAGTACACATCGATTGTAATAAAGAAAATAAAGTAATTTCATTTTACAGATTTTAGCTTGAATTATAACACATCATGTACAAAATCATATGAAATTCTTTTAGAAAAACAGATGGGATATTATTAACCAATTCAAAAAAAAAAAAAAGAGTTTTTGATATCTGACTCTTCCACATATACTGTAAGATTTTCCAGAGCTATCTGATGCTAGAAGACCAACAAGATCTCTAGTTCTCACTCAAATCCAAAAGTATATCCCACAATCCAACCCTCAAGTCCAACTCTTTCCTCATGTCAGCCACCTTCCGCACTCTGACCTCACATATACATACATACATAACCACACTGAACACCTCATAGTAGCTGGTGCCTGTATTCCAACAGAATGTATCTCTACCCCAGTTTCCCAGCACTTCCAATCCATTGCCTGCAACCTAACTTCTTATAATGAGGATGCTAGATACTTCCTTCATTGTCTTTCCAACACACTACTGTACCACTAGATTTCCTGATTGGCACAGTTGATGTCACTTCCTTATCACTGATCCCCAATGCCCAAGGCTTGCCACCATTAAACATTACCTCTCCCATCATCTCTAAACCCAACACCATTCCTTACACAACTAATCACATATATCCTTACAATTACTTTTTCTTTGCAGGGAATAAGTGGAAATAAATTCCTCAGATGATCATTGTAGCATTCTCATACATGAATCTCTTTATGCAACACTTAGGGGAATTCTTCATAACCACCCTAAAAACCTAAGCCTCATGTCTGGCTTAAGTCAACTGATGATACTTTTAAGTGGTCCTCTTCATCACATCACCCTCCTCAGTGTCAAACAATGATTTCTTAAAATCCTCTGTCCATATAAAGTGTAGCAAACATCAACAGTACCTCCGTTTCAACACTAGGCCAGTCCTTTGATAGCAAAAAGTGTCTTCAGAACAATCAACCCAGTCATTGGTGGTATATCTACAGTTATGCCAATATTCTGAAGGTCTTGATGTGCCTCAGAGGCAGTTGCAACTGCTCACATCTTGTCCACAAATGGATCATCCCACCATATTCACACATGTTCCCAATACTGCACCTATCTCTTCTGGCCAGATCCAGTGGAGCACTCATGTTGTCATCCAATACTGATGCGGACTGGAACAACTTAATCAAATTTTTGAGCAGGGTATCTGCTATTTTTCATCATGCCCTAAAAAGTGAAGTACCTCCCCCAATATCCATCCTACTTCTTTCAAAGTGGGTAATCTGTCACCCACTAAATCTACGAAACATCAAAGTTTGACCTTATGCCATGCCCTTTTGCAATGTCCTGTCACATGGGTCATATCTGTGTGGAAGAGCCAGGTATAAGACCTGTCCCAAGTTCCCACCTAGCACATTCTCTTCCAAACATCACAGGATTCTCCTACACTATTAGAACCAGGATTACTCACAAAAATAGTCATGTCACATATCAAATCTGCTGCTATTTCTGCACAGCTTTTTAAGCGGCTATGATCACCAGCCAGCTGCTCACTCAAATAAATAGCCAGTGCCAGATGGTGACTAAGAGAAGGTTGGAAGGTCTGAGGTGATTGTTGTTTTTGTGGGATATCTCATCATTGAATTGCTGCTCGATTATCTAAATTAATAAAGATCTGAGGTAATTTGCTGCTCAGATTAGCTAAATTAATATTACAAGTGTAGTAATATTATCATATCTCTACTTATGAGACAATGTGTTACAGTGAGAAAATATATTGGAACAACCCCGTTGAACAAATTTAAGTTTTTATTTTTATCAAAAGGTCCATATACCCTGGCAATTACTAGTTTTGTTTAACTCCAGTGTTTACAAAATTGTTTGTTGAATATAATCCAACAGCCATCTATTACAATTTATCTCAATTGCATAGTGGCTGTGAACTAACTAACCTCCATTTCTGTGGTAGCAAACATTTTCATACTTCATATAATCTTCATTAATCAATACTTAATATCGAATGAAGTGCTCTTACAAACCATATGATTATAATCTTTTGTAAGTAATTTTTATTCTTAAAGAAAGTTATTATTTGTGAATTATTAGGTTGGTGCATAAGCTCATAGCATTTTTCCATAAGTTTAATGGACACAACAGATAAACATAACAGAGAATTTAGCCATCAATAATATATTCTCCTCCACTATTTATAACAGTCTACCAATCCTGGGGTAACTTTTCAATTCCATGACTGTAGAAATCACAAGGTTTTGTGGCAAAGTACTCATCCAGCCATTTTTGGTCCCCATTTTCATCCAGAAAGAAAGTTCCTTGAAGGTTGTTCAATAGAAAACAGACAAAGTGAAAATCTGAGGGTGCAACATCAGGTGAATAAAATGTGTGCAGAATTACTTCCCAACTCACCTCCCATGTAGCATTTTTTGTCAGTCTAGTAGAATGCAGGCAGGCATTATTGTGGAGTAACATCATTTCATGCAGTCTTCCTGGTCATTGTTCTTATATTGCATCTGCAAGATGTTGTTCATGAGCCAAATGATGACAAGCAAGCAGATATGCACATGGCCATCTGTTGCTTTTTGTGATTTTAGCTTAGAGCATACATTACACATACACCTGATTTTTGAACCTTCCCCATTGCATGCAAATGTTGCATGATAATGGAATGATCATAGTTCATTGCATTTGCAGGTTCTTGAGTACTGTACACTGATGTGGATAGTTGTGGTTGAATGCATTTAAATGAATTTCATCAAACCCCAAAGGTCTTCTTGAATGTGGAGGGTCATTAATGCCAAAACAACCATCCTTAAAATGAGAAAATGATTTTCTTGCAATACTCTGTCCAATGAAATTATCCTCATACATGGTGCAAATGCTTCTGGCTGCTTTGCTGCTGTCACCCTGCCATCAGTGTGTGTGTGTATATGGGGAAGGTATGAGTTGCACAGTACTATAAGTGGTGTAAGCATTTTGAACAGGGTGGAATGAAGATCAGTGAGGATCCCAGGTCTGGACAACCTTCCACGTCAACAGATGATGATCATGACAGAAAGATTGTGGTGTAATCTGTAGAAATCATCAATTAACTGCTCAAGAAGCTGCAGATGACTGAGCATCAGTGTAGGATCATGCCATCAAATTTTGAGTGACAAACTTGTGATCATCATGTCAGCACAAATTCATTCTGCATTTGTTGATTAACAATAGGAAGCAGATCTGTGTTTAAACAGCTAGGAACTGCTTGCTACTGCAAATGGTAATGTTCACTTCCTTAAGATCATTATAACAGCTGATGAACACAATTGTTACAGTGGTTGGACAAAGGGTCTCCTCATACAGAAAAGTGCGCATTAACTAGACAAAGGTCAAGATGTGTATTTTGGCTGCAAAGGCATTGTCTTTGAGAAATTTGTACCACCTGGTCAGACAGCAAACAAAGAGGTCTGCCAGGGAATTTCAGTGTGTTTAAGGGATGATTTGTACAAGAAGAGGCCTTGTTGTGCATCCTCCCCTTCCTAAACACTTAACTAATTATAATGAGATGTGGAATGTTCCTGCTGTGACACATTACTGTGTCATACATGTCAACAGTGCAAGTTGTTCTTAGCAAATTGTTGCTTGTGGAGGGCTACATCAGTCAACTGTTAATGAGAGTGCCCATCAAACTTCTTGCAATTTTCCTGGCTCAACAGGAGGAGATTTGCTTACCTTGTGTCTTATTAAGCTGTCTCAATGTCCCCTTGGCTTTTTTCTCTGCCAGTTGCAGACTGCATGCATTTGACAATGAGTGATGGAATGGCAAGTGGGAAGCCTCAAGAGGGTAGTAGAAGTGATCCACAAAACCACTGTTCAATATACTTGACACTGATTTGTTGTAGAATCTTATAACATATTCTGAGCTCAAACATTACGAAGTATCTTGAACAGAATGACCTCCTCAATGCCAATAGCATGGATTTTGAAAACATCAAGTGTGTGAAACCCAACTTGCCTGAAAGCTTTGGATCAGGGCAACCAGATAGATGCAGTGTTTCATAATTTCTGAAAAGCATTTGACTCAGTACTGCACCTATGCTTATTGTCAAAAGTATGATCATATTACATATCAAGTGAAATCTTTGACTGGACTGAAGACTTTTTGATGGGGAGGACGTAGCATGTTATCTTGGGTGGAGAGTCATCGTCAGATGTAGATGTAACTTTGGGTGTGCCCCAGGGAAGTGTGTTGGGACCCTTGCTGTTTATGTTGTGTATTAATGACCTTGCACACAGTATTAATAATAAAATCTGGCTTTCTGCAGATGATTCAGTTATCTATAATTAAGTACTATCTGAGAGAAGCTGCATAAATATTCAGTCAAATCTTGATAAGATTTCAACATGGTGCAGAGATTGGCAACTTGCTCTAAATGTTCAGAAATGTAAAATTGTACACTTCATAAAATGAAAAGAATGTAGTATCCTAGGGCTATAATATCAATGAGTCACTGTTGGAATTAGCCAACTCATACAAATACCTGGGTGTAACACTTTGTAGGGATATGAAATGGAATGATCACATAGGTTCAGTTGTGGGTAAAGCTGATGGTAGACTTCAGTTTATTGGTAGACTACTGGGGAAGTGCAATCAGTCTACAAAAGAGATAGCTTACAAATCACCTAGAATATTGCTCAAGTTTGTGGGACCTGTACCAGATAGGACTAACAGGGGATAATGAATGCATAGAGATAAGGGCACCATGAATGGTCACAGGTTTGTTTAATCCACGTAAAGAGTGTCACAAAGATACTGAAGAAACTGAAATGGTAGACCCTTGAAGACAGATATAAATTATCCTGGGAAAGTCTATTAACAAAGTTTCAGGAATTACCTTTAAATGATTACACTAGGTATATACACAAACCTCTATGTATAGCACACATATGGATCATAAGGATAAGATTAGAATAATTACTGTATGCACAGAGGGATCAATCAATCATTCTTCCCATGCTCCAAACACGAATGGTACAGGACAAAACCCCAATAACTGGTACAATGGGATGTATCCTGTTCCATGCACCTCACAGTGGTTTCAGAGTATAGATCTTGATGAAAGTGTAGATGCCACTACAGTGAAAATCTCAAAATAAGAAGAAGCCACCTTATTTTATTGTAAAATAAGGAAAAAATAGTCTTTAGGGCCAATATAATGACAATACCTGATGTAAGTTTACAGAGTCTGATCTTCACTTCATCATTTGGATTTGCAGTTCTTGCATTTTTTGTGCTTGCACTTAAAACTGTTGGATGTAAGGTCTACCAGTTATGCAAAACATCGTTTTTTCGAAGTTCTCAAACATGTTTCAGCACCTCTGTGCTCTGTGCACAGTGTGTTTTGGTGAGGTGTAAAATGTTCTTTATGACCAATTTTTTGAAAATATATTATATTTATGAGTGCTTCACAACACCTCATCAGGATGCTGAGGAAAAAGGGGTTGCCACACAAAAACACGACAAGCTACCAGTACGAAATAATATGCAATTGGTCCTGGAAAACCATGCAGACTGAATGTAAAGATTAAATAAAACAGAAACCCACTGATGATGGGATGGACAAAGCTGTTGAAACATGTTTGGGAACTTTGAAAAAACGGTGTTTTGCATAACTAGTGGACCTTACATCCAACAATTTTGATCTTCACTTATTAAGCACCATTGCAAATTTACGAAAATCTCCTCATGATTTTAATTCCCATACGAGATGAAACACAAATGTTTTTGATTTTGAACATTTCTTTCACTTAAGTCAAATAACACATTACATTGACTTCCCCCATGAACCATGGACCTTGCCGTTGGTGGGGAGGCTTGCGTGTCTCAACGATACAGATAGCCGTACCGAAGGTGCAACCGCAACGGAGGCATATCTGTTGAGAGGCCAGACAAATGTGTGGTTCCTGAAGAGGGGCAGCAGCCTTTTCAGTAGTTGCAGGGGCAACAGTCTGGATGATTGACTGATCAGGCCCTGTAACACTAACCAAAACGGCCTTGCTTTTGTGGTACTGTGAACGGCTGAAAGTAAGGGGAAACTACAGCTGTAATTTTTCCTGAGGGCATGCAGCTTTACTGTATGATTAAATGATGATGGCATCCTCTTGGGTAAAATATTCCAGAGGTAAAATAGTCCCCCATTCGGATCTCCGGGCGGGGACTACTCAAGAGGATGTCGTTATCAGGAGAAAGAAAACTGGCGTTCTATGGGTCGGAGTGTGGAATGTCAGATCCCTTAATCAGGCAGGTAGGTTAGAAAATTTAAAAAGGTAAATGGATAGGTTAAAGTTAGATAGAGTGGGAATTAGTGAAGTTCAGTGGCAGGAGGAACAAGACTCATGGTCAGGTGACTACAGGGCTATAAACACAAAACCAAATAGGGGTAATGCAGGAATAGGTTTAATAATGAATAAAGAAATAGGAGTGTGGGTAAGCTACTACAAACAGCACAGTGAACGCATTATTGTGGCCAAGATAGACACGAAGCCCAAAGCTACTACAGTAGTACAAGTTTATATGCCAGCTAGTTCTGCAGCTGATGAAGAAATTGATGAAATGTATGATGAGATGAAAGAAATTATTCAGGTAGTGAAGGGAGATGAAAATTTAATAGTCATGGGTGACTAGAATTCGACAGTAGGAAAAGGAAGAGAAGGAAACATAGTAGGTGAAAATGGATTGGGGCTAAGAAATGAAAGAGAGAGCCTCCTGGTAGAATTTTGCACAGAGCATAACTTAACCATAGCTAACACTTGGTTCAAGAATCATGAAAGAAGGTTGTATACATTGAAGAACCCTGGAGATACTAAAAGGTTTCAGATAGATTATATAATGGTAAGACAGAGATTTAGGAACCAGATTTTAAATTGTAAGACATTTCCAGGGGCAGATGTGGACTCTGATCACAATCTATTGGTTATGAACTGTAGATTAAAATTGAAGAAACTGCAAAAAGGTGGGAATTTAAGGAGATGGGACCTGGATAAACTAAAAGAACCAGAGGTTGTACAGAGTTTCAGGGAGAGCATAAGGAAACAATTGACAGGAATTGGGGAAAGAAATACAGTAGAAGAAGAATGGGTAGCTTTGAGGAATGAAATAGTGAAGGCAGCAGAGGATCAAGTAGGTAAAAAGACGAGGGCTAGTAGAAATCCTTGGGTAACAGAAGAGATACTGAATTTAATTGATGAAAGGAGAAAATACAAAAATGCAGTAAGTGAAGCAGGCAAAAAGGAATACAAACGTCTCAAAAATGAGATCGACAGGAAGTGCAAAATGGCTGAGCAGGGATTGCTAGAGGACATATGTAAGGATGTAGAGGCTTATCTCACAAGGAGTAAGATAGATACTGCCTACAGGAAAATTAAAGAGACCTTTGGAGAAAAGAGAACCACTTGCATGAATATCAAGAGCTCAGATGGAAACCCAGTTCTAAGCAAAGAAGGGAAAGTAAAAAGGTGGCAGGAGTATATTGAGGGTCTATACATGGGCGATGTTCTTGAGGACAATATTATGGAAATGGAATAGGAGGTAGATGAAGATGAAATAGGAGATATGATACTGCATGTAGAGTTTGACAGAGCACTGAAAGACCTAAGTCGAAACAAGGCCCCGGGAGTAGACAACATTCCATTAGAACTACTGACAGCCTTGGGAGAGCCAGTCCTGACAAAACTCTACCATCTGGTGAGCAAGATGTATGAGACAGGTGAAATTCCCTCAGACTTCAAGAAGAATATGATAATTCCAATACCAAAGAAAGCAGGTGTTGACAGATGTGAAAATTACCGAACTATCAGTTTAATAAGTCACAGCTGCAAAATACTAACGCGAATTCTTTACAGACGAATGGAGAAACTGGTAGAAGCCGACCTCGGGGAAGATCAGTTTGGATTCCGTAGAAATGTTGGATCATATGAGGCAATACTGACCCTACGACTTATCTTATAAGAAAGATTAAGAAAAGGCAAACTACATTTCTAGCATTTGTAGACTTAGAGAAAGCTTTTGACAATGTTGACTGGAATACTCTCTTTCAAATTCTGATGGTGGCAGGGGTAAAATACAGGGAGCGAAAGGCTATTTACAATTTGTACAGAAACCAGATGGCTGTTATAAGAGTCGAGGGACATGAAAGGGAAGCAGTTGTTGGGAAGGGAGTGAGACAGGGTTGTAGCCTCTCCCCAATGCTATTCAATCTGTAGATTGAGCAAGCAGTAAAGGAAACAAAAGAAAAGTTTGGAGTAGGTATTAAAATCCATGGAGAAGAAATAAAAACTTTGAGGTTCATCGATGATGTTGTAATTCTGTCAGAGACAGCAAAGGACTTTGAAGAGCAGTTGAACTGAATGGACAGTGTCTTGAAAGGAGGGTATAACATGAACATCAACAAAAACAAAACGAGGATAATGGAATGTAGTCGAATTAAGTTGGGTGATGCTGAGGGAATTAGATTAGGAAATGAGACACTTAAAGTAGTAAAGGAGTTTTGCTATTTGGGGAGCAAAATAACTGATGATGGTCAAAGTAGAGAGGATGTAAAATGTAGACTGGCAATGGCAAGGGAAGCGTTTCCGAAGAAGAGAAATTTGTTAACATTGAGTATTGATTTAAGTGTCAGGAAGTCGTTTCTGAAAGTATTTGTATGGAGTGTAGCCATGTATGGAAGTGAAACATGGCCGATAAATAGTTTAGACAAGAACAGAATAGAAGCTTTCAAAATGTGGCGCTACAGAAGATTGCTGAAGATTAGATGGGTAGATCACGTAACTAATGAGGAGGTATTGAATAGAATTGGGGAGAAGAGGAGTTTGTTGCACAACTTGACTAGAAGATGGGATCAGTTGGTAGGACATGTTCTGAGTCATCAAGGGATCACCAATTTAGTACTGGAGGGCAGTGTGGAGGGTAAAAATCATAGAGGGAGACCAAGAGGTGAATACACTAAGCAGATTCAGAAGGTTGTAGGATGCAGTAGGTACTGGGAGATGTAGAAGCTTGCACAGGATAGAGTAGCATGGAGAGCTGCATCAAACCAGTCTCAGGACTGAAGACCACAACAACAACAACATCGACTTCCAGTAAGTACGTGGTACCAGAGTGAAAGTTACTTGTAGACTGCTTGAAAACTAGTTACTGTTTTGTAGCTGCCTGGGCAGGGCACATTTCTAATTTGCCAGTTTAGTCAGCCAATTATTGACAACATTACATAAAATTCTAATTAATATTTGAGCTTGATTTTGAAGTTACTGAAATCATGATTAGGAACCTGTCTGTGTGGATGACATCAACAATCTAATTGGAGCATTTAACTATTTAATACTAATAAACAAAGTTATACATTTACTGCAAAGCCTTTCAGTGTGAATCATTGCATTGTGTCTACTCTCCAGTATGACACAACTCCTTTATTTATTTATTTACATTTTCTTTGTGTGGAGCCATTGTAATGATGGCTTTTGCAAATGTCAGGCTTAATACTATGGTTATTTTTACACTTATAAAATACACTCTATTCTGTAGTTGTTGCTTCTTATGTCAATTTTTTACATTTATCATATTGCAACTGATATGCTAATGCCTCATGTTACTATCACTATCTTAAAATTTGTTGAAAGAATATAAACATTTTTCTGTTAGAAAAGATCTTAATTTTGTTTTAAAAACATTTCCCATGTACATTCTTAGAGAGTTTGGTAGCTTGTTATACCAAATCAGACCACTGATGTATGGACTTCTATCAGTCATTTTTAACGTTGTTCAGTTATGGAAATAGTTACACTTTGTTCTAGTGTTGTGATCATGTACAGCACTGCCCTTGGTAGCTTCTGTTGGTTGGCATATAAAAAATACAACTATTTTGAAGACATACAGAGAATACAGGGTGATTCAAAAAGAATACCACAACTTTAAAAATGTGTATTTAATGAAAGAAACATAATATAACCTTCTGTTGTACATCATTACAAAGAGTATTTAAAAAGGTTTTTTTTCACTCAAAAACAAGTTCAGAGATGTTCAATATGGCCCCCTCCAGACACACGAGCAATATCAACCCGATACTCCAACTCGTTCTACACTCTCTGTAGCATATCGGGCGTAACAGTTTGGATAGCTGCTGTTATTTCTCGTTTCAAATCATCAATGGTGGCTGGGAGAGGTGGCCAAAACACCATATCCTTAACATACCCCCATAAGAAGAAATTGCAGGGGGGAAGATCAGGGCTTCTTGGAGGCCAGTGATGAAGTGCTCTGTCACGGGCTGTGTCGGGTAGTTTGGTTTTCAGCCTAGTCAACAGCGCCTCAAGCGAACAAATGTACAACTAAATGAAACTTTATAGCTCCCTTAATTCGCCGACAGATAGTGCTTAGCTCTGCCTTTTGTCATTGCAGAGTTTTAAATTCCTAAAGTTGTGGTATTCTTTTTGAATCACCCTGTATATTGTCAGATATTTGTGCTCCACAAACACTTCATGACATGAATCTCTATGTCCCATCCCATGTATGTGTCTTATTGCTCTTTTCTGTAGAAGTAGTATTCTTTTTAAATGTACATCAGCACAACTTCATTCATTAAGGTGTACAGCAACATGAGAAAAGGAAGACATCATAGAGAATTAATATGTGTACTATATTGATAATAAACCATCGCTATACTGCTTGATGCATTTCACACTTGTGTCATCTAAATTAAATGAAGTAAATTAATAAGAAAGCTGCTTCATTGAAAAGAGCTGTTACCTCCTCAGATTTATTATTTATCTGTTGTTTATCTGTTATTAGTAACTTGACATTTACTTGATTATGTTGGAATCAGAATCAGAATTTTATTATCTCATAACATACATAAATAAATAATTGATTTAACAATGTTGGAAAAATGGTAAATTGCTACTCACCATAAAAATGACACATTGAGTTGCAGACTGGCATTACAAAAAGATGGTTACTAATTAGCTTCTGGCCAAACAGAAAAAAATACACTCACATACAGAAAAGCAATTACTCCTCATGCACACATGACTGCTACCTCTGGCTGCTCAGACCAAAATGCAAATGTCATGTTCGATGAAAGCAGCAATTTAGACTGGGGATAGCATGGTGCAGGTGGGGGGGAGAGGAGCCAGTGCAGAGACAGGGAGTGGAAAAGGAGAGTAGCAGGGAAGGGGAAAAGGTGGATGGATGTGTTAGTAGAGGGCAGCACACAATGAGGGTGAGGGGACATGTGAAGTGTAAAAAGAGAGGAGATGATGGAGATAGGGGGTGGAAACTGTTGGGAGAAGGGTGTGGGACAGTAGCTTGCTGTATGTTGAGGCCAAGATAATTTCCAAATTGGAGAATGTATTGTAATTATAACTCCCATCTGCACCATTCAGAAAAGCTGACGGTAGAGGAGAGGATCCAAATGGCCCAAGTTGTGAAGCAGCCATTTTATGTTCAACTGCATGTTGTGCCACAGAGTGGTCCACTTTGCTCACAGTTGTAGCAATTTATCCTGGTGGTCAGGTGGTTGGTAATCATATTGACATAAAAAGCTGTGCAGCATTCACAGCAGTGCTGGTATATGTCTTGGCTAGTTTCACAGGTGGCCAGGCCTCTGATGGTGTAGGATAAGCATGTGACAGGACTGGCATAGGAAGTGCTGGGTGGGTGGATAGGGCAGGACTTGCAACGGGTTGTTCCACAGAGATATGATCCCTAATGCAAGGGGCTGGAAGTGGGAGTGGGATAGAGATGGACTAGAATGTTGTGGAGTTTGGGAGGTGATGGAATCCCATTTTAAAAGGGGTGGCAAGAATCTTAGATGGGATGTCCCTCATTTCTGAGCATGATGATGGATAATCAAAGCCCTGGTGAAGGATGTGTTCCAGTCCAGTGTGGTAATAATGACGTGTATGTTCCTTTGTAGCTGGTTCTTGCAGTTGGTGGGAGGATTTGAAATGTCTGGGGAAACGGCATGGGAAATCTGTTTGTGGACTAAGTCTGGTTAATAGTGCCTGTCTGAAGGGCTTGATGAGACCTTGAGCATACTGGGCAAGGGAGCTCTTGTCACTGCTGATATGCCATCCCCAGGTAACGAGGCCGTATGGGAGGGATTCTTGGTGTGGAAGAGATGGCAGCTGTTGAAATGCAGGTGCTGTTGGTGGTTGGTGGGTTTAATGTGGATGGAGGTGTGGATGGAGGTATCAGAGAGGAGGAGTTCAGTGTCTAGGCAGGTGGCTCACTGGGTTGAGGAGGAGCAGGTGAAGCAGATGGGAGAGAAGGTGGTGAGGTTGTGAAAGAATGAGGATAAGTCCAGATCAAGGATTTGGATTAATGGCCACCACCAATCTGTGGCCAAGAGCAAAGTGGAACACCCTGTGGCACAATATGCAGCCAAACATAACATACTTGATTTTAATGGCTGCTTCACAACCCGGGCCATCTCCATCTGGATCCTCCTCTCCACCACCAGCTTTTCTGAACTGCACTGATGGGAGTTATCCTTACAACACACTCTGTGCTCCTGAAACTACACTGGCCTCCACCCAACAGTTTCTGCCCCCTTCTCCCTTTTTACACGTCCCCTCATTGTGTGTGGCTCTCTGCCAACACATCCACCCATACTTTCCCCTTCCCTGCACCTGTCCTTTTCTGCACACTGTCCCCTCTTCCCCCTGCCTCACTTTCCCATAGCCTTCCACTACTGCACTTGGCAGTCTTAACATGCCACCATCTAATCCCTGCATGCCCTGCCAGGTAGCAGTGGTTCCTCTCACCTCCTGTCGTAAGCTGCTATCCCTCCTGCTTCCCCTCCTCATTCCATTCCAGATTGTTGCTTTCATGTATTGTGATAGTTACATTCCGATCTGAGCTGCTGGTGATTTGTGGTGACATGCATGAGTTTTCCTAATATTATTGATATTCCAATCTGGTCTTCCCATCATTTAAACCATTGATTTAGTGTGCAGGAGACTCATCAATACAAATAATTTAACTGAGATACATTCAGTGTGTCAAAAAATCTGTAATTGATCTTAATTTAAAATCATAATTACTAATTTGTTACACTACTCCACAAAGGAATGTTTATCATCATTTAAAAATTCCATGATTGAATAATAACATTTTTGCACTAGTGTGGCATGTAATTTTATCTTCAATAAGCCTAGTTACATATTGTGAAAGTTTTTAACTTTTAATTTGTTATAAATTTTCATAGTCCTGTTTTGAGGAATTTGGGAGATGAGTTTTAATTTGTGATTGTAACATGAAATTATCTTTGTTTTTTTGTGTCATACACATATTGAGAATGGTTTTCTATAAATAATTGTGGATTGGTACATATAAAGGTAAAGAGCTCATAAATGTAAATATACAGAATACTTAAAATATCTAGATCCATGAATAACAGTCAGTATGAATCCCTAGGCTTAGTAATGCACATATTTCAAATACCAGTTAAATTTTTTATAGTTATAATATCCTATTTGCTGTACTTGCATTCCCTCAAATGATTATTCAATACCTCACAGTGGATTCAAAATAGTTGTGGTAAACAACTTTCCTAGTGTCCTATTGTAGGACAACATTGTCATTGTGAATGCAAGACTGTTTAGCTTGTTCACCACTTAGCTTATAGGAGAAGACAAGGATAATTTGTTTCTAGAAATATCCCCAAGAGGTAGACAGAATATGTTTCCATGAGGCCAGTTCTGTTCTCAGGAGCCAGTCTATGGTCATATGTGTGTTTGTGTTTTGCATTTGTGTGTGTGTGTGTGAGGGGGGGGGGGGGGGGGGGGGGGGGGAGGAGGTTGTCTGATTCCAATGAAGGCCTTTCTGGCTGAATGCTTACTTGTTTGACAGTCTTTTTGTCATTCCTGTCTGTGACTCAGTATCTCCACTATGTGCTGAGTAGTAATCTATCCTTTTCACAATACTGGTATTATTCTATCCTGGACTTTCCATTGTTTCATATTGGCTTTGATTTATTTGTGTGATTCAGAATCTTCCTTCCAAATACAATTTTAGACCTTTTTACATAGTTTATAAAATCTGTATTTGCATTACTTTTCAGTTAATTATGCAATTATCTTTTCCTGGCACTTGACACCTTTATACCAACAGTTATGTATCCATTTCTGCTTGCTTGCTTTTTTGTGGCAGACTGTAGGGGCAATATTTCATTAAAAACATGCAATATTCTTTGAAGACATCTGACAAAATTTTTAGAATTTTTTGTAGAATGGTCCACTGCCCAGTATTTTTCATGAAGCCTATGATAAAACAAGTTTATACACTCTAAGGAAAAAAAAGACACACCACAAAGGAATTATCTGAATGGGATGGAAATCAGTAGATGTGATGTACTTGTACAGACAAACAATTCAGACAGTTTCAGAAAAATTGGATGATTTTATTCAAGAGAAGAGCTTCTCAAATTGAGCATTGCTCTACCAGTGGCCCTTACACAAGCAATTACTCATTGGCCCACATAAGGCCCTTATGCAAGTAATTATTCAGCGTGACAGAATTGTTGGACTTCTTCCTCAGGGATATCGTGCCAGATTCTTCCCAGCTGGTGAAGTAGTAGAAAGTCTTGCTGTATGCAGGCAGGCATTATCTTGCTGAAATGTAACCCCAGGATGGCTTGCCGAGAAGGACAACAAAATAGGGACATACTGCTGTGCTGTAATGTTGCTGCAGATGACAAACAAAGGAGTTCTGCTATGAAATGAAACTAGCACCCAAGACCATCACACCTGTGTGTTGGCCCATATGCCAGGTGACAATCAGGTTGGCATCCCATAGCTGTCCATGGCATTTCCAGACGTGTCTTCCTTTGTTCATCAGGACTCAGTCTAAAGTGGGACTCATCACTGAAGACAATTCTATTCCAGTCAATGAGATTCCAGGCTGCACACACCCAACACCACTGCAAACAGGCTTGTTGGTGTACAAAGATCAGTGGTATTCAGCGCAAGGGGCACCGTGAGCTCGGAACTCTTTCTGTTAGTTGCCTATTAATAGTCTTGTGATCACTGAAGCACCAGTTGCACATTAGATAGATCATAATGATGAATCTGGGGCTCTGAGTGCCTCCTAGACCATTGCTTGGTCCTCACATGCTGTCATCTCTCCAGGTCATCCACTAACCTTCTTGATGCTGTGTTTCATCACAGTTCATCCATTCCTGCCAACAATGTTCAATAGTGGCATTGTTAATATTCAAATGTCAAGTGATTCGCCAGTTACTTCAGCTGGCTTTTTCGAGCCCAACTACATGACCTCTCTCAAATGCTGACATCTATGTATATTGTTCACACACCTGTCTGCGAGGCACAGTTACTACCCAACTGAAAACATGGAATGAAATCCACAAACACTTTATGCCCTGGTATGAACATGTCTCCTGTTTACTATCCTTGCCAGCTGTGTGGTGAAACTGCACTGCAGCATCACACATTTATCCATCGGCCGCCAAAGTTTACAGTTTTGAATTTCCCATTGCTAATTGTATGAATATCAATTTGTGGCCGATTTCCATAACTCCTGCATGGTGAATCACTTTTTTTTGTCTCAGAGTGTATTTTCATTTCTAAAGCATTGTGTGATGCACATTTTTCTGATGGCTGGTTCATCTATTTTTGATAGCTCAGCACTCCTGCAGTTGAGTGAGCGATCTTGGCATTGTATTCCTTGGTGATTGGTCTGGTGTCGGTTTCCCCAGATACGTGCACTGGATGTCACAGTTAATGCTGGTCATTTTCAGTGACTCTTTGGTTTCTTTTGTCACTTCTTTACCTAGGATTCTGTATATTGAAATTATAAGAATATTTTGTCTCTCAAATTCTATATAGCAACTTTCAAATACATCCTCATCAAATAGAAATTGAAAATAATCTGTTAAAGAACTTTTAATTAGTATGCAGGAACCCCCACGATTTTGTTCCTTATACAAAAGCTCCCCTCAATGAACCATGGACCTTGCCATCAGTGGGGAGGTTTGCGTGCCTCAGTGATACAGATAGCCATACCGTAGGCACAACCACAATCGAGGGGTATCTGTAAGACAAACTTGTGGTTGCTGAAGAGGGGCAGCAGCCTTTTCAGTAGTTGCAGGGGCAACAGTCTGGATGATTGACTGATCTGGTCTTGTAACATCAACCAAAATGGCCTTGCTGTGCTGGTACTGCGAATGGCTGAAAGCAAGGGGAACATACAACGTAATTTTTCTTAAGGGCATGCAGCTTTACTGAATGGTTAAATGATGGTGATGTCATCTTGTGTAAAATATTCCAGAAATAAAATAGTCCCCCATTTGGATCTCCAGGTGGGGCCTACTCAGGGGGGCATTATTATCAGAAGAAACAAAACTGGCATTCTACGGATCGCAGTGTGGAATGTCAGATCCCTTAATTCAGCAGGTAGATTCGAAAATTTAAAAAGGGGAATGGATAGGTTAAAGTTAGATAAAGTGGGAATTAGTGAAGTTTGGTGGCAGGAAGAAAAGACTTCTGGTCAGGTGAATATGGGGTTATAAATACAAAATCAAATAACGGTAATACAGAAGTCGATTTAATAATGAATAAAAAAATAGGAACATAGATAAGCTACAACAAACAGCATAGTGAATGTATTATTGTAGCCAAGACAGACACCAAGCCCAGGCCTACCACAGTAGTACAAATTTATATGCCAGCTAGCTCAGTAGATGATGAAGAGATTGAAGAAATGTATGATGCGATAAAAGAAGTTATTCAGATAATGAAGGGAGATGAAAATTTAGTAGTCATGGGGGACTGGAATGCAATTGTAGGAAAAGGAAGAGAAGGAAAAGTAATAGGTGAATATGGACTGAGAGTAATGAATGAAAGGGGAAGCCTCATGGTAGCATTTTGCACAGAGAAAAATTTACTCATAGATAACACTTGGTTTAAGAATCATGAAAGAAGGTTGTATACATGGAAGAGTCCTAGAGATACTGGAAGGTTTCAAATACATTATATAATGGTAAGACAGAGATTTAGGAACTAGGTTTCAAATTGTATGACATTTCCTGGGGAAGATGTGGACTCTGACCACAATTTATTGGTTATGAACTGTAGATTAAAAGTGAAGAAACAGCAAAAAGGTAGGAATTTAAGGAGATGGGACCTAGATAAACTGAAAGAACCAGAGGTTGTAGAAAGATTCAGAGTGGGTATTAGGGAATGATTGACAAGAATGGGGGAAAGAAATACAGTGGAAGAAGAATGGGTAGCTTTGACAGATGAAATAGTGAAGGCAGCAGAGGACCAAGTAGGTAAAAAGACAAGGGATAGTAGAAATCTTTGGATAATAGAAGAGATATTGAATTTAATTGATGAAAGGAGAAAATACAAAAATGCAGTAAATGAAGCAGGCAAAAAGGAATACAAACTTCTCAAAAATGAGATCAACAGGAAGTGCAAAATGGCTAAGCAGTGATGGCTAGAGGACAAATGTAAGGATGTAGGAGCATGTGTCACTAGGGGTAAGATAGATACTGCCTACATGAAAATTAAAGAGACCTTTGGAGAAAAGAGAACCACCTTTATGAATATCAAGAGCAAAGAAGGGAAAGTAGGAAGGTGGAAGGAGTATATAGAGGGTCTATACAAGGGCGATGTACTTGAGGGCAATATTATGGAAATGGAAGACGATATAGATGAAGATGAAATGGGAGAAATGATACTGTGTGAAGAATTTGACAGAGAACTGAAAGACCTAAGTTGAAACAAGACTGTGGAAGTGGACAACATTCCAATGGAGCTACTGATAGCCTTGGGAGAGCCAGCCACGACGAAACTCTTCCACCTGGTGAGCAAAATGTATGAGACTGGCGAAATACCCTCAGACTTCAAGATGAATATAATAATTCCAATCCCAAAGAAAGCAGATGTCAACAGATTTGAAAATTACTGGACCATCAGTTTAATAAGTCACAGTTGCAAAATACTAACACACATTCTTTATAGATGAATGGAGAAACTGGTAGAAGCTGACCTCTGGGAAGATCAGTTTGGATTCTGTAGCAAAGTTGGAACACAAGAGGCACTACTGACTCTATGACTTATCTTAGAAGATAAGTAAAGGCAAATCTATGTTTCTAGCATTTATAGACTTAGAGAAAGCTTTTTACAATGTTGACTGGTATACTCCCTTGGAAATTCTGACGGTAGCAGGGGTAAAATACAGGGAGCAAAAGGCTATTTACAATTTGTACAGAAACCAGATGGCAGTTATAAGAGTCAAGGGGCATGAAGGGGAAACAGTGGTTGAGAAGGGAGTGAGACAGGGTTGTAACCTATCTCCGATGTTATTCAATCTGTATAGTGAGCAACCAGTAAAAGAAACAAAAGAAAAATTTGGAGTAGGAATTAATATCCATGGAGAAGAAATAAAAACTTTGAGGTGACTTCTGAAATTTTCCCGGCGTTTGCCATGGACATTGTAATTCTGTCAGAGACAACAAAGGAGCTGGAAGAGCAGCTGAACTTAATGGAAAGTGTCTTGAATGGAGGATCATCAACCAAAGCAAAACAAGGGTTATGGAATGCAGTTGAATTACATCCAGTGATGCTGAGGGTATTAGATTAGGATTTGGATTGTTTGGGGGAAGAGACCAAACTGCGAGGTCATCGGTCTCATCGGATTAGGGAAGGATGGGGAAGGAAGTCGGCTGTGCCCTTTCAAAGGAACCATCCCAGCATTTGCCTGGAGCGATTTAGGGAAATCACGGAAAACCTAAATCAGGATGGCCGGACGCGGCATTTAACCGTCGTCCTCCCGAATGCGAGTCCAGTGTGCTACCACTGCGCCACCTCGCTCGGTATTAGATTAGGAAATGAGACACATCAGTAGTAAATGAGTTTTGCTATTTGGGGAACAAAATAATTGATTATGGTCGAAGTATAGAGGATATAAAATATAGACTGTCTATTGCAAGAAAATCATTTTGGAAGAAGAGAAATTTGCTAATATTGAGTACTGATTTATGTGTCAAGAAATCTTCTCTGAAATTATTTGTATGGAGTGTAACAATGCGTGGAAGTGAAACATGAACAATAACCAGTTTAGACAAGAAGAGAAGAGAAGCTTTCAAAATCTGGTTCTACAGAAGAATGCTGAAGATTAGATGGGTAGAACATGTAACTAATGAGGAGGTACTGAATAGAATTGGGGAGAAGGGGAATTTGTGGCACAACTTGAACAGAAGAAGGGATCATAGAACAAGTTCTGAGACATCAAAGGATCGCCAATTTAGTACTGGAGGGAAGCATGGAGGATAAAAATTGTAGAGGGAGACCAACAGATGAATACAGTAAGCAGATTCAGAAGGATGTAGGTTGCAGTAGTTATTCGGAGATGAAGAGGCTTGCACAGGATAGATTAGCATGGAGAGCTGCATCAAATCAATCTCTGGACTGAAGACCACAACATACAGATGCTACTGGCTACAACATAGTTCTCTAATTTGCTAAGAATTTTGTTGTGATCTTTTGTTAACCAATGTTGATTTAGGCAAAGGACTGATATATTTCTCCTTCATGCCAGGAAAATTTGCAGGGGGAAAAGAAACATAATGAATAATGAGAAAACAGGAGGTTCTGTAGTGGTCATCACTGAAGAGGATGTTTTAAAGAATGTCCTCCCTCAGGCACATAGGTCACTTATACTTTATCATCTGCTAAACTTAATTAAGAAGGAAATACCATTGGGATATGCCAACTTAAATATTAGCAAAATATCAGGTCAGCCATTTTATTTTGCATGGTAATCAATAAATGCATTGTGTCAAAAATATGGATAATATTATGACTTAAATTATGAATGTGTGTATGTCTCCAAGAATGTGATATAATGCCCACCTCTCATGTTATCTCAGTATTTAAGCACATTTCCTTCAAATTCTGTATATACTTGTTCTAGTACTTTTCATGCCCAATATCCTGAAAACCATGGATGCAGGGCAACAGGCAGATTCAACATTTCTAGATTTTTGGAAAACATTCAACACAGTGCCCCACTACAGATAGTTAATAAAGGTCCAAGAATAAAGAATGGGTTCCCAGATATGCGAGTGGCTCAAAGACTTCTTAAGCTGTAGAAGCAGTTGTTCTTAATGACTGCTCATCTACATCTACATCTACATACATACTCTGCAATCCACCATACAGTGCATGGTGGAGGGTACCTCGTACCACAACTAGCATCTTCTCTCCCTGTTCCACTCCCAAACAGAACGAGGGAAAAATGACTGCTTATATGCCTCTGTACGAGCCCTAATCTCTCTTATCTTATCTTTGTGGTCTTTCCATGAAATATAAGTTGGCGGCAGGCAGTAAAATTGTACTGCAGTAAGCCTCAGATGATGGTTCTCTAAATTTCCTCAGTAGTGATTCATGAAAAGAACGCCTTCTTTCCTCCAGAGACTTCCACCTGCGTTCCTGAAGCATTTCCGTAACACTAGCGTGATGATCAAACCTACCAGTAACAAATCTAGCAGCCCGCCTCTGAATTGCTTCTATGTCCTCCCTCAATCCGATCTGATAGGGATCCCAAACACTTGAGCAGTACTCAAGAAAAGGTCGTATTAGTGTTTTATAAGCAGTCTCCTTTACAGATGAACCACATCTTCCCAAAATTCTACCAATGAACCAAAGACAACTATCCGCCTTCCCTGCAACTGCCATTACATGCTTGTCCCACTTCATATCGCTCTGCAATGTTACGCCTAAATATTTAATCGACGTGACTATGTCAAGCTCTACACTACTAATGGAGTATTCAAACATTACGGGTTTCTTTTTACTATTCATCTGCATTAATTTACATTTATCTATATTTAGAGTTAGCTGCCATTCTTTACACCAATCACAAATCCTGTCCAAGTCATCTTGTATCCTCCTACAGTCACTCAACGACTACACCTTCGCGTACACCACAGCATCATCAGCAAACAGCCGCACATCATAGTATACTGGATGATTTAGGATATCTATTTGATGTGATGAATGGCAGATTGTTTTAAATGTGGGAAAATAGAAACTGATGCAGATGAGGAGGTAAAATAATCCTATAATGTTCCTATACAGTATTAGCGGTATGCTACTTGACACAGTCATACCAATTACATACCTGGGTGTAAGTGTGTAAAACGAAATAATGAAAAATCCAGGGTGTAATATAACAATATCATGAAAAGAATAGTAGCTACTCACCATATAGTGGAGATGCTGAGTCGCAGACAGGCACAACAAAAAGACTGTAGGAAAGTTAACTTTCTGACAGTCTTTTTTTGTACCTATCTGTTACCCAGCATATCTGCTATATGGTGAGTAGCAGCTATCCTTTTCAAAATATTGTAATGGCTCAAAGTGATATGAAGTGATACAAGTATGTAAGGTTGGTGCAGATTATTGAGAGAATTCTAAGAAAATGTAGCTCATCTATGAAGGAGACTATGTGTAGAAATAAGAAAATGTAGATCATCTATAAAGGAGACCATGTGTAGAAACACTGATACAACGCAGTCTTGAGTACTGCTCAAGTGTTTGGTATCCCCAGGAGGTCAGTTTAAAGGAAGCAGTTCAGAAGTATGTTGCTAGATTTTTGATTTGCTACTGGTAAATTCAGTCCACAAGTGAATGCTGTGGAGATGCTTTGTGAACTCAAATAGTAATCCCTGGAGGAAAGATGTCATTCTTTTCAAGGAGCATATCGAGAAAATTTCAAGAACTGGCATTTGAAGCTGACTGAGTAATGACTCTACTGTTACAAATGTACATTTCATGTAAGGACCAAAATGACAACATAAGAGAAATTAGGTCTCATACAGATGTATTTAGATAGTAGTTTCTTCCTTGCCCCATTTGCGAGTGTAACAGGAAAGTGAATGACTAATAGTGGTACAAGGTACCTACAGTCATACATTGTATTGTGGTTTGTGAAGTATGTGTGTAGTTGTAGATGTAGTGTGAAGATCTTTAATGATTTTACTTATATAAAATTATGCGCAAATAAAAATTTGTGAGTACAGTTGGTGAAGATTTAATTGTTTATAGCAAACAATGTTTTAATTTGTCATGTAGAAGATAACTTGTCCAGTAATACAGAGCCGCTATAAATGTAACAGCTAAATATAATGTACAAATAAAGCTTAATTAATTATACACATATTGTGATAATTTTAAACAAAATTTAATGTTACAGCCACAATGCAGAACTTCGAGTGTTGCTGATGAAAGACACACACTCTTCTGAGCTAAATGTAAATTTGCTGGAAAGTACAACAAAACTACGATGGCTTGATTTGTCTGATAATTACTTAAAGCAGTTACCTGCAGCTGCACTTCAAAACTGTCAGAAGCTCAACCGTCTTGGTATTACAGGCAACAGACTGGAAAATCTTGACGTGGAGCTGCTTTTACAGCATAACATAGGTCTTCAGAGGTATGAACAGGAAAAATTGTATAATTTGTTAAATCTGTTAAAGAAATGTTGACATGTCACAGATTATTCATGAGTCATTTGTAATCTTTAAGTGTAAAGATCCTTCTGATATTTTACTGATGATCAAATAACTGTATTGACAATTGTGTTACATCATAACTGTTGGCAATATAAGCATATCATAAAAATTTTTTAGTCTTTTTCAACTACACAACATTAGGACCTGCTGATACACATTTCTGAAACAATCAGTGTCCACACCGTTAATGTTATGGAGACTCTTCATTGCAGGGCTATTCAAAAAGATGGAACAGATTTTGAACGTTTATTGCTTCCAAACTACAAAACATAGAGAAACAATTCCAATATTCCTGGAATGAGAAAAATTTCAAATTTTTATGCATTGAATATGAGCATCATGTGTTACACAACAACTATCAAAACAGTGGCTCATTTCCTGCCACACACAAAGCAGTTGGTCTCTTGTTATCAAATTCACAGCTTCAACAATGTGATGTCACAGATGTTAAAGAGGGTCAGGTATGAGGGATAAAAATGTGGTCTTTTACGTTACCCTCACAAGGTGTGAGCTCTTGAGACATAGGAGGCTTCCAGTGATGAAATTCATCTCCTGCTCCTCCCAGTGCCCTTTTCTCTCCACCATCCAAAACATTGCCAAGCCACAATTTCCAGGCATAAGTGACCCCTTCACAGCAGCTGGAAATACTCAGTGGCTGTTGCACTTTGTGATTTCCTGTTGCATGCTTTCATTTTCATTTCTACATGTATCAACACAAAACATGCACAGTTCTGTGTTTGCTATCTACTAACTATCTATAACACATTCCTACTATCATGAGCATCTTTTGTCAGCCTGATTATAGTAGTGGAACATGTAAACAAAATGATAAACCAGTTAAAAGAAATGGATTGGACTCATATAATGGATAACAAGAAAACGATTAATAAATGTTTTTCCATTTTCCTGACAGAGATCAAGCATATAGTAGAAATGACATGCCCCTTGGTAACCAAAAGGTACCAGAGTAATATTACTCATAAGCAACAAAATACTAACAAGTGGTACACCCCACAACTTAACAAACTCAGAATACTACTGATGAATATGAAAGACAAATCTCATAACAGTGATAGGGACAAGGAAAATTACACTAAAATGAGAAATCTTTACAGATTAGAAATAAAAAACGCTAAGTGCTGTGCAAATGATGAATATATTTTAAATTCTAAAAATAAATGTAAAGCTGCCTGGACTGTCATTGAAAGGGAAATTAATAATACCAATAAAGAAAGGAGTATCCCTATTGACTACAATATTCTCAATGAATATTTTGTAAATAGCGTCACCACCCCACCCATCAATTCTGCCTCTGATGCATAAGCATTGCTCACTTGTGCAAAACAGACAAGAAGTGAGAAGTTCACTTGGACCCGAATCACATTAAATGATATTCATAAGTCAATAAACAAATTAAGTAATTCCAAAACAGAAGATTATTATGGACTCAGTAATCTCATCATTAAATGTATAGCAAAAGAAATTGAAATGCCACTTCTCTCACTCTCAAACAGAGTACTTGATGAAGGAATATTCCCCAACTGTCTTAAGCTCACAGTTGCTTTGCCTGTGTATAAAAAAGGTGAAAGAAACCTCCCAAATAACTACAGACCCATTTCAATAGTACCAATCATATCCAAGTTAGTAGAAAATTGTGTGCATAAGCAGATATACAGGTATTTTGGAACCAACAAAATTTTAAATGAACAACAGTTTGGCTTCAGGTCACACCTATCAACCCCATGTCATTCCAAGCATGTGTGTCAATTTTTACCTCTCTATCTACATTATTCCATGGTTTATTAAGTTTTCAAATTTATACTGTCTTTTTGATCACCTAGTACATTCCCCTCAAAGGAAAAGTAGTTGTGGGTTGGAATAAAGTTAGTAAGGTGTATGAGGAATGAGGTAGTGAGTTTGGAGTCTGAAGGACATTGATAAAGGTGGTGTTCGATAGCCATATGACCATGGGCATGAGGGATATTGACATATTAGGGAGGTGGCATCAACAGTGACAAGTATGGATCCCAGAGGTAAAGTGTTGGGGATGGTGGAGAGTTGGTGAAGATAGTGGTAGGTGTCTTTGACATGGGATTCTAGATTATGGGCAACTTGTTGGATATGTTGGTCTGTCAGAGCCAAAATTCTTTCAGTGGGGGGCATGATAACCAGCCATAATGGAGTGTCCAGGATTGTTGGGTTTGTGGATTTTGGGGAGCATGTAGGAGGTGGGTGTGCAAGGTGTCATAGGGGTGAGGATGAAAGTGGATAGAGGAGAGATGTTCTGGGAAGGGCCTAGGACTTTAAGAAGGGACTGGAGTTTGTGTTGAACCTCTGGGATGGGATCACACTGGCAGAGTTTATACATGGAGTTGTCAGATAATTGGTAGAGGCCTTCTGCCTGGTAGTAAGTGTAATTCATAGCAACACTGGTGGAATGTTTGTCTGCAGGTAGGATGATTAGGTCAAATTTGTTTTGAGGTTGTGTACAGTTGTTCTTTTGTCTACTGAAAGGTTGATGTTCTGAGAAAGGGACCTGGAGAAGGATGGTGAGACTAAGTTGGAGGTAAGGAGTTCCTGGAAGGTGACCAACTCCACAGAACTTTCAGTCCTATCCAAAGGCCTTACATTTAGCCCTACACCCAAAATTAACCCTGCTGGGCTTTTCAAAGACCTACTCTCCTTCTCCTGATCCCTGCAATGGAAAAACTCCTTTGGCACCAATCCCTCCTACCATAAGCACCCTAATTACAACATTGAACCCTGCCTCTTCCAGTACATACCACCATCCAACTGTAATCCTCCCCCCTCCCCCCTAACCACTCACTGATCACCTTCCAGAAATTCCTTACCTCCAACTTAGCCTCACCCTCCTTCCCTAGGTCCCTTCCTCAAAACACCTACCTTTCAGTAGAAGAAAGAACAGTCATACTCAACCTCAAAACAAATTCTGACCTAATCATCCTACCTGCAGACAAATGTTCCACAATTGTTGTTATGAATCACAGTGACCACCTGCCTGAAGAGCTCTGCAAATTATCTGACTCCTCCAACTATAAACTCTGCCAGAGGGATCTCGCCCTCCCCCCCCCCCCCCCCTCCAGAAGACCAAAACAGCCTCATATACCTGCTTAAAGCCCTAGACCCTTGCTGGGATGTCTCCCCAGAATCAGTTTCCCTCCTCACCCCTATGAGACCCCACACACCCATCTTCTATATGCTCCCAAAAATCCACAAATTGAACAACCCTGGAAACCCTCTGTGGCTGGCTATAATGCCCCCACTGAAAGAATTTCTGCCCTGACAGATCAACATCTCCATCCAGTTGCCCGTAATCGAGAATCCCACATCAAAGACACCATCCACT
Organism: Schistocerca piceifrons; assembly: GCF_021461385.2. Lineage (NCBI taxonomy): Eukaryota > Metazoa > Arthropoda > Insecta > Orthoptera > Acrididae > Schistocerca > Schistocerca piceifrons. The sequence goes on from NC_060144.1 coordinate 51,112,529, forward strand.
AACTTCACCAACTCTCCACCATACCCAGCCCTTTACCTCCTGGATCCATACTCATCACTGTAGATGCCACCCCATATATGCTGACATCCCTCATGCCCATGGTCTTATTGCTATTGAACACTACCTTTCACAATGTTCTTCAGACTCCAAACTCACTATATCATTCCTAGCCTCCCAAAACACCAAACCCCTAGCCTGGTTCAGGTTCACTGATGGTATCTTCATGATCTGGACTCAGGGCCAGAACATACTATCTTTGTCACTTCACAACTGCAACACCTTCTCTCCCATCTGTTTCACATGGTCCTTCTGAACCCATCAAGTCACCTTCATAGATGTCGACCTCCTTCTCTCTGATGGCTCCATCTGCACCTTGTCCACATTAAACCTGGCAACCACCAACAGTACCTGCATATTGACAGCTGTCATTCCTTTCACACCAGAATATCCCTCGGATAGGGAATACTGCCTGGCCAACTGGTGACAGTGTATCTGCTGTGACAAAATATCTATTGCTCAGTATGTTGAGGATCTCACCAAGGTGTTCACAGACAGGCACTATCCCCCTGACCTAGTCTGCAAACAGATCTTCCATGCCATTTCCCCTGTACCCCAATCCTCCCACCACCCACAAGAACCAGCCACGAAGGGGTGTCCCCTTCATCACCCAGTACCACCATGGACTTGAGAACAGCTGAACCCCATCCTTCTACTACAGGGCTTTGATTGCCTGTTATCATGACCTGAAATGAGGGATATCCTACCCAAGATACTTCCCACCCCTCCTAAAGTGGTGTTCCTTCACCCATCCAACCTCCACAACATTGTAGTCCATCCCTATGCCACTCCCAATCCCAGCTTCTTGCCATAAGGATCATATCCCTGTGGAATCTACCCACACAGCATTTGCTGTTCTAGTCCTGTCACATGTTTATCCTGCCCAATCAGGGGCCAGGCCACCTGCGAAAGTAGCTATGTCATTTACCAACTCTACTGCAATCATAGCACAACTTTTTATATTGGTATGACTACCAACCAGCTTTTTACCAGGATGACCAGCCACTATCAAACTATGGCCATGAGGAAAGTAGACCAACCTTTGGCACAACATGGATGGCTGCTTCACTACCTGCGCCATGTAGATCCTTTCCTCCACCACAAGCATCTGTGAACTGCACAGATGGGAGTTTCCCTTACAACACATTCTCCACCCCTGTAATTATCCCGGCCTCAACCTACAGTAACGTACTGTCCCCACACCCTCCACCAACAGTTTGTCACATCACCTCCTTCACATTCTCAGCTCCCACCCTGTTTATTTGCCACCCACTGCCAATGCTTCCACTAGTCTTTCCCCACTCCTATCAATTTTTTGCTCTTTCTCTCCCCACCTCCCCAACCCACAACCTCCTGACCCTGTGTCTATTGGCATTGTACTCCTTGCACACTCCACCAAACAGCACTCTTCTCTCTTTCTGCCTGTATACTACTATCCCTTCCTCTTCTCCACCCCCTCGATATCATTGTTTGCATCCCATGTGATAGTTGCATTCTGGCTTAAGATGCTGGAGTTGGTGGCCATGTGTGCATGAAGTGTGCTTGTTTGTGTGTATTAATGGTGTGTGTCTGTCTTTTATTAATGAAGGCTGTGGCTAAAAGCATTATGTAAGTGTTTTTCAATTGTGCCAGTCTGCAACTTAATGCTTCTTATTTATGGTAAGTAGTAACCTGTCATTCCCTACACTGTTGATTTCATTGTGTGGAGTTTCCCTTTATATACACACCAGCAGTTGGTAGTATAGGACACAGGTCTTTATTCCAAACTATCTGTAGAAATTCTTGTGAAATCAGGGAAACCTCATTACCTGAGTCTACATAAATATCTACTTTCTTTCCATATAGTTCCCCAACTATCAGTTTTGTGCAGTTTTCAACACTTTCCTCATTTTTGTCTAACAACCACTCCCATGTAGGTATTTTATGGGCCAACCGGTATGGCTGTGTGGTTCTAGGTGCTTCAGTCTGGAACCGCGTGACCGCTACGGTCACAGGTTCGAATCCTGTCTCGGGCATGGATGTGCATGATGTCCTTAGGTTAAAATATATCCAAAAACAAAGATGATGTGACTTACCAAACGAAAGTGCTTGCAGGTCAATAGACACACAAACAAACACAAACATACACACAAATTCAAGCTTTCGCAACAAACGGTTGCTTCATCAGGAAAGAGGGAAGGAGAGGACTGATGACTTCAGATGTTAAGTCCCATAGTGCTCAGAGTCATTTTTATTTTATGGGTACTTGCTCTGATGTGTTCTATATGTGGACATGTTACTAGTGTTGTATTGCCATGTCCTGGATCCTGGCTCCTGTCCCAGGATGTTCTGTGTTTCCCATTATGACAACAGGAAAGTTTCCATTTTTATTCTGTTATTAGCGATGAGCATATTCATGTGTATTGCATGATTAGTACTGTCATTATCTACTCTTGATACTACCAATTGTGACTGTGTATTACTTCATTTTCACCTTTGTAAATTATTTTTGTTGTTACCAGTGTTTCTTAATTGACCTAAATTACACTGCTGGCCACCTAAATGCAACACCAAGAAAGACAAGAGGTAGCACAACAAAATTTATTTTGTAGATAACATGTTGACCACGTATCAAATGATTATGTTTACAGACGTCTCTGACATGTGCTTCCTGCCAGAATCAGTAGCCAGAGTAGTCGCCATTGTTGGAGATCACCGCTGCCACACGACTCGGCATTGAGTCAAAGAGACGTTGGATGTGTCCCTGGGGTACAGCAGCCCAAGCAGCTTCCACACGTTGCCAAAGATCATCTGGTGTGGCAGCTGGGGATGTAATCTGGGTCACTCGTTGAGCAACCATGACCACATGTTTTCTATTGGCGAAAGATCCGGAGAGCGAGCCGGCCAGGGAAGCACTTCAATCAGGTAATTGACGAAGAACGTTTGGACAATGCGTGCCACGTGTGGTCGCGCATTATTCTGTTGAAATATGGCTGTGGCCGAGCCCTGAAGTAAGGAAGGACAACTGGCTTCAGCACCTCGGATATGTAGCGCCGGCTATTTAAAGTACCGGCAATGCGTGCTAGAGGCGTGCGAGAGTAATATCCAATACCGCCCCATACCATAATACCCGGTGCAAGACCAGTGTGGCGGTGCATAGTGCAGCTGTCCAGCATTCTCTCTCCACGGTGTCTCCACACTCAAATCCGACCATCGTGGTGCTGCAGACAGAAGCGTGCCTCGTCAGTAAAGACAACGTCATTCCATTCTGCTGTCCACATCCGTCTGTCAACACACCATTGGTGACGGAGACGTCTGTGGTTCTGCGCCAATGGTAGTCGAAGCAATGGACGTCTTGCGGACAGACCACTCTGCTGTAAATGGCGTCGAATGGTACGCGCAGACACTGGATGATGCGTTACAGACGCAATGTGCTGTGCTATGGTTCGGGACGTCACTGAGCGATCCGTCACTGCCATGCGCACAATTTGCCTATCAGCATGTGCAGTGGTGCACCGAGGTGAATGCGATCAACCACGTCGGTCCGTCGTACCCTCCTGCATCCAACGGACACATATCCGCATTACAGTTGTTTGGTTTCGTCCAACACGACTAGCGATTTCTCTGTGTGATAATCCACAATCTCGGTAAGCCACTATCCTTCCTCTGTCGAACTCGGATACTTGATCAAATGATGTTCGCTGTTGTCTACAAGGCATAACTGATCGTCTTGTGAAACAACCACAAGGTAAACACACGTGCCGAGCGTACACTCGTCGAAATCGCCAAGCCTTAAATGACGCTATGAGGTGGCGCCACAGGCGCACGTGATGTGCGTCTGTGCTGAAATTCTAATCAGTTGCATATCTCATCGCTGCAAACCCATGGTGTAAATTTCACTTGATTCGGATGCTTCCTTCAGGGTGTTGCATTTACGGTGGCCAGCAGTGTAGTTTCCCACTTTCTTACAAAATTGTTAGGATAATGTTAATTTTCTGAATTTGCATTTCCACAATTGTGTACTTGAACATCTCCATTACACTTTTTCCTTAAAGTGTCTAATCCTTTGCACAGGTCATTAAATCACTAACACTTATCCATCCTCTGCATCAAAGTTCTTCTCTTTCATAATGAGGTAGCTGTGTAGTGTACCAATATCTTAGCAAGACAAGTTTTCTCTGTTGGGTTGTCTAAATATTTATATCTAGTTAAATGCCATTCTATACACTGTTTTTGTAAGCACCCAATAAACTATTACAGTACTTAGGGCCCAGCAATTTCAATGTTAATTTCTCCTGTGTACTAGCTGACCAATATTTTCTTTTAAATTTTTCTTGGATATCATCCCAAGATATGAATTCTTCCACATGTGCTATTCCCCATTCAGCAGAATCTGCTACCAAATGATCAATGGCAAAGTCTCTTTCTTCTGATATTCCACCTTCTTAGGTAATGATTTAGAAAATACTCCCACAAAATAAGTACCCTTCCTCATCAAGTTTAAATTTTGGAAACTGTTTTGATAAATCTATACTACTTCCATCATTTGATAACTCAGTTTTGTTTGGAACTGTTTTCTTACTAAGTTCTTTCTGGTTATTTTGTAGTGCTTTACATAATTTCTGAATCTCCTTTTGCTGGTCTACAGTGTTACTCAAAGAATTTAACACTATGTAATACAATCTTTTCTTGTACCTTCCATTCAATTAATTGATGTAGATCCTCATCCAAACTATTCAAAGCATTTTGGCTACCAATTACCTCACCAAAATCTTTACTCTGCACTTGTACTACTACTTGATTTTGTGCCTCTTAGATTTGATTATGTACATCGTCGGATTTCTGTATGGATACTTCCATTTTTTTTATTTTACCATCTACTTCTTTGGATTGCTCAATTACCTCCTTCCAGACCAAAAACCATTGTTAATGTATTTCAGTTTGTAGCTCCTTTGGTAAATTGGTTGAAATTTCCTTTGTTTAGAAATGTTATTGACTTTAGCAGCTATATCATCTGACTTTGAGATTCACTATAGTTTTAAGTGTTGTTATATTGTTAGACATTTTGTCTAATTTATCTTAATTGTTGTAATTTTTCTTATATTTCTGCTAATATATTGGTATCTGTACTGTTGAGTAGTGACTGGCATGGAGTATAACTAACAATCACTTCACTCAGCAGTGCTTCCCTAGTAGAACAAATGTATTTACACTGCCACACAATTTTAGTAAAAGCATTTTGACAAAGTGTCACAAATTGGAGCACTACATATATTCTGGCTGCGGTGCATAGAACAGATCACTTAATGCATTGTATTAGCAGCTACAAAGCTCTGTCAATGCTATCGTGTGACTTATGCAGTGAGATGTTACTGCAGTATATAAATAATCCTGGTCATTGACCGGGTTGTCATGGTCAACTGCTTTTTTTTTCTTCTTCTTTTTCCCTCCATATCAAATGTTGTGATAATTCACACTTACATGGTTTTGAATAAATCATCAAATAAATTTTTCTTGAGTATAACACTTATACTAGACAACTCTATAAGAAATTCTATAGAACTCTATAAGAAAATAGTTGGAGACTATCCTGCACACAAGAGAACAAACAGAAATGATGTGAGGCTAATAGAACTTAGCCAAGCACACAATTTAATTCTTAAATCCACAGCTTTCAAGAAACTACCACAAAGACAAAAGACATGGATATCCCCAAATCCTAGCCTTGGGGAATTTCAACTTGATCATGTGGCAATCAAGAAGATTTCTTGCAAAGAAATCATTAATGTTAGGGTACTCAGGGGTGCAAACTTGGATTCAGACCACAACCTTTCTAAAATTAAGTTCAAAGTCATCCCAAACAGGAAATGCAGCATGAAACAAATTAAGGGTCAGAAGTACAGCACGGAAAAGATATTAAAAGCAGATGAGTTCACAAAAGCAGCAGAAACCATTCAGACATGAAGCTGGGAGGATATCAAGGAAAACCTCATTACTATAGCCAGACAGATAGCACCTAACATAAAAAGTAAAAAACATGCCTGGTGGTCACTGGATTGAGATGCCCTCATTGAAACAAGAAAAAAATCATGGCCAAACTGGCAATCGCAGAAAACAGAGGAAAGCAGGCTGAATTTCATTAGAGTTAGAAAACTGGTAGATATAAATATAAAAAGGATTAAGAAGACAGATGAAAACAAAACTCTCCTCCAAATTGATGAAGAATTTACTAAAAACAACACAAGAAGGTTTTACAGAACTTTCAAACAGATTATCAAGACACAAAGCACCCACCCTCCAATTTCGAAATTTAAATGGGACCATCACTCACAATAACATGGAAAATTGCAAAATACTAGCAGGCTATTTTGAGAACCTCTTGAAAAATTTTAATCCAACCCAAATAACCATGATAAGCCAGATTCAGAACCACTGATGGCTGAAGAACTGCAGAAGGTCATTTCAGAACTTAAAAACAACGAAGCATCAGGAGAAAACCAAATAGTGGCCAAACTATGGGAAAAAGCTGACAAAATGCAATTACATCCCTTCAGTGTGTTTTCAATAAAATCTGGGAAGAAGAAGAGATCCCCATAGAATGAAGAACAGCTCTCATCCACCCTATCCACAAGAAAGGTTTGAAGACAGACCCCAACAATTACAGAGGAATATCACTGCTTGATATAACATACAAGATTTTTTCTAAAGTCCTTTTGAACAGGGCAGAGTCACAATGGGACCCACAAATTGGGGAATATCCGGGAGGTTTTAGAAAGGGTAGATTGTGTTCAGAACAAATACTAAACCTCAAAAACATCATGGCATACCAAAAATCAAGGGCAAAGACATATATAATCTCATTCATTGATTTCAAAAAAAGTATATGATTCAATTGATAGAGAATCTCTATTATCAGTCCTGGAAGAAATGGATTTTGGATAAGAAAACAACTAGTATCATAAAAGCAAGCCTTACAAACACATTTTCAAAAGTTAAATTTATGGGCAAATTATTGGAACCCTTTGAGATAAAAGTGGGAGTGCAACAAGGGGATGGGCTCTCACCACTGCTGTTCAGTTGTGCACTTGAGAAAGTAGTCAGGGAATGGAATACAAATATTAAGAGTGGTATAAGACAGTGTTGCAAAAAGAAGAACCTTAAAGTAAATTGCATTGCTTTTGCAGATGATATGGCCCTGTTTGCTCAAACAATGGAAGAAGCACAAGAGCAAATCATTGAAATAAAGAAATAAGCAGCTAAAATAGGTCTTCACACCTTGTTTGAAAAAACTAAGATATTGACAAACATCAAGCACTCATGTAAATACATCAAAGTTCAAGAACAAAAGTTGAAATAGTAAAAGAATTCAAATGTCTTGGAGAATGTATTAGTTGGAATGCTGGGGAAAGCAAAGCAATGGAATCCAGAAGAAATAAACTTGAACTGTCCTTTCTACTAACAAAAAATACATATAACAGAAAATCACTTTCATGGGGATCCAAAATTACACATTACAAGACAGTGATTAAGCCAGAAGCACTGCATGCAGCAGAAACACTAAAAATGAATTTCAAAGGCCAAATGGAGAAACTTGAGCTAAAGGAAAGAAAAATTTTAAGAAAAATCATTGGACCAAAATTTCTAGACAAAAAGATTATATATACATCAAAAATGAAACTCTCTACAAGAAAATTGAAAAACTTTCAGATACTATGAAAAAAAGGAGGATAAATTTTTATGGTCAGCTTCTCAGAATGAATTCCAACAGATTAACCAAACAAATCTTTGACTTTTTCCATAACCGCAAAATGAAACCCAACTGGTTTAATAGAAACTGAGAAAGACCTAGTAGAATTAAAGATTTCAGAAAATTCACTTATCGATCAAACAGCTAAATTAATTACTAAAGATGAAAACATAAGGTTCCAAGACAAATCTACACAAAAGTCCAAACCATTCATCTCGGAAGAAGAGAGGAAAAGAAGAACAGAAAGAATGAAGAAATACTGGGCCCTAAGAAAAGAAAAACACACAAAGAAATGATTGATCCAGTGTACCCCAAAGAGGGTGAAATGAAAGAAGAGGAAAGACATTTCTACAGCATGTGTTCATCTGTATCTTATTGATTAATGGAAATCTCATATAAAGATGTGAAACAAACACTAACAAAGAGATAGAGGGGCTGGCCAGTACTTACCTCAGCTCAGTACAGCCGATAAGATACACAAAACAGAACAGAAAATTTATGTTCCTAGCTTTCGGAACTTTGTTCCTTCATCAGGGAGGAGAGAGGGGAAAGAAAGGGAAGAAGGGAAAGTGGATTCAGTTACTCACAACCCAGGTTATGAAGCAACAGGGAAAGAAAAACAGGGAGGGTAGCAAGGATGAAGGCGTGGTTCTCAGAGGGAAGCCAAAGATATTCTACTGTAAGTACTGTGCCAGCTTCAAACCAAAGAGGATGCATACAGAAGTAAAGAGGTATATAGTATAAAGATAAACACAACTATGTAGGATGAAAAGATGCGTGAACGGCTAAAGAGGAAAGGGAAAGAGAAGAGTATATATTTAACATAGGTTCAGTCCAGGGGGATGGCGGGATGAAAGGATGTGTTGGAGTGCAAGTTCCCTTCTTCCTTTCCTTTTCTTTGCCCTAGTCCTAGGAGTTTTCGTGAAATATCCAGAATGGAAGAAATCAGCTTTTCTTAATACTGATGTAAATTAAAATTCAAATTTCGTAAATATTTCACTTTGCTGTTCATCATTCACATAAAAATCATTACAAAATCTTGTGCTTGAAAAATTTCACATTTTCAGTTGAAATAATGCTTATTAGCAGCTCTACCCATGCTTCATCATCTTTGAGTTTCCAAAACTGAGCTTGTAGTGTTTCTGTTCTCATGCACGTTATAAAAAACTTAAATTAAAAGAAAGAGAGGGAGAGAGATACCTGATTTTAGATTGCATGTGAGTCAGCACCAGTTGCGAATTGGGGTGTATATTGCTGTCTATATATCTTCATTGCAAAATTCTGTTGTCATTGCTTTTGGGAAATGCTTCATCATTTTTGCAATTCACATAGGGTGACTTCTTTGGAATGAAAAATTCAGACACCACTTAGTGCATAACTTCTTCATTTATTCAATACAGCCTACTGCCATTACCAACTGGCATTGTATTAACCTATTTTCTTCAAATAATATTAACTATTACAACTACCACTATGGTTGCAGCCACTGTCACTTATATAATATCTCAACAAACACTATACTTACAGTATTGTGATAATTAATATTTTGTGTTATGTACAATTGAAAAACCTTCTACAGAATTATTTATGCATGACAATACGCTCAGGAGAAACATAGACATATTTTACATAAATAGTTTTGTAAAAGGTAAAGTCTTCCAAAGTCAAATTTTGTAAAATATGAAATGTAAACATTTAGTTCCAAAAACTTTAATTTTCTGCTAAATAACATAATTACACAAGTTCTCACCTTAATATTTCATTTTTCAGTTCAGCAAGTTCCTTGTGCTTCATGTTGTACATTACTAAACAGTCTTACTATTTCTATGAAGATAAAGTAATGACATCTGTAGTAATGTGTTAACCTCAGAAATAGTTGCAGTTTTTCAAACATTCCTTGGCACTGAAAAATTGTCTACTGCTTCTGTTAACTGCAGATCTGGTCTTACACCATTTGCTGAAAATACATGGCCTAGGTAGTGCACTTGTTACTGCGCAAAACTCCCTTATCCAATTTTTAATTTAGATTAGTGTCAGTAAGATGAGTTAGGAAACTTCTCAGTTGTACTGTATTCTCTCTCATTGCACATGAGAAGACAGTTACATCACCCAAGTATACTAGAAACATGATCAGCCTTACATCTTTTAAAAGTGTATCAGCAAAATGTTTAAAAGTTGGAGGAGTGTGTCAGAGGCCAAAGGGCATACTTAGCTCTTTATAATGCCTTTTCCTGATCTTTCAAACAATCGAAAATCCAGGATGGAATGTAACAATTGGAAGAATTGTATTTGTCAAGGTGATCCAAAATGTCATTGATCCTTGGAGGAGATAGGTATCCAATTTTGTGACACTATTGGGTACACTCGTGTCTATGCAGAAGCAAAAAGCCCTTTTTTCATTACTGGTTTCTTGGGAACAATCACCATAAGTGAAGCCCAGGAACTGAAGAAAGGTGGAATTACTCTTACTTCTAAGAAATATGAAATATTTTTCTCAGCTACAGGCTGCAAGTGGAAAAGTTTGAATATCACACAGACTTCTGTATTGAGTACATTGTAATAGGCATCCCCCATGTAGAGAAGTAACTGAAATATTTGAAAACAAATAAGTCACCAAGTCTGGATGGAATCCCGGTTTGCTTTTGCAATGAGTACACTATGCCACTGGCACCTTACGTAGCTTGCATTTATTGTGAATCTCTCACCCAGTGCAAAATCCCAATTAACTGAAAAGAAGCATAGGGAATTCCTGTATATCATGAGGGTAAAAGAAATGACTCCCTAGATTGCAGACCAGTATTCTCAACATCTGTTTGCTGTAGAACTCTTGAACATTCAGTTTGAATACAATAATGTTTCTTGACAAGAAAATGCTCCTGTCCACAAGTCAGCACAGTTTTAGAAAACATTGCTCGTGTGAAATGCAGCTTGCCATTTTCTCACGTGATGTCCTATGAATTATGGATGAAGGGCAACAAGTGGATTCCATATCCCTAGATTTCCAAAAAGTATTTGTTGTACTTCACCACTGAAGGCTGTTAAAGATGGTACAAGCATACAGATTCCCAAGTATGTTAGTGGCTTGAAAACTTCTTAAGTAATACAGCATCTTGTCCTCAATGGCAAGTGTTCATCAGAGACAATGGTATTGTCAGGAGTGCTCCATGGAAGTGTGATAGGACCACTATTATTCTTTATACACATAAATGTTCTGATGGACAGGGTGAGCAGCAATCTGCTTCTGTTTGTTGATAACACTGTGATGATGGTAAGGTGTCATCATTGAGTGGCTATAGGAGGATACAAGGTGTCTTAGACAAAATTTCTAGTTGATGTGATGAAAGGCAGCTAGCTTTAAACCTAGAAAAATGTAAGTTAATCAGATGAGTATGATAAACAATCCTGTAATGTATGAATACAGCATTAGTAGTGTGCTACTTGCCACAGTCAGGATGATTAAATATCTAGTTGTAATGTTGCAAAGTGATATGAAATGGAACAACCATGTAAGGATTTATTGTAAAGGCAAAAGGTTGACTTCAATCTATTGGGAGAGTTTTAGGGAAGTGTGGTTCATCTGTAAAGGAGACCACATATAGGATGCTAGTGTGACCTATTTTTGAGTACTGCTCAACTGTTCGGGATCTGTACCAGGTTGGATTAGAGGAAGACATCTAGGCAATGTAGTGGTGGGCTGCTACGTTTGTTACCAGTAGCTTTGATCACAACTCAAGTATTACAGAGATGCTTCCAGAACTCAGTTGGGAATCCTTGGTAGGAAGGCATCATTCTTTTAGAGGAACACTATTGAGGAAATTTAGAGAAGCTAACTGAGGATGATCCTACTGCCACCAATGTACATTTGGCATAAGGGCCAGCAACATAAGGTAAGACATATTGTGGTTGGATATTGTGCCCCCACAGAGAGAATAATAAGACCTGATGCAGTACTGCAGGAATCAAGAGAGTTTAAATTTACTGCAGTATCATGGCATGAAATAGCTAACATCATACAATCCCTTAGAAATTTAAATCTGTGGGCTGGGATGAAATTCCAACAAATATCATAAAGGCAGGAAGTGACAGCATTGCATCTCAACTCTGTAAAATAATAAACCAATCATTTGATGAGGGCTGCTTTCCAGACAGACTGAAATATGCTGAAGTCTGTCCAGTCTACAAAAATGGAAAACTCCCAGTTTTCTCTAAAATAGTTGAACGAATAGTATGTAATCAATTAGAAAAGTGCAATAAAGAAGGTAATATTATTCTCAATAACCAATATGGGTTTAGGAAGGGACGAAACACTTTACAAGCTTTAAATGAACTAATCTCCAAAGTAAGTAAATGCCTTGACAACAAACAAAGTGTATCTGGTATTTTTTGTGACCTCTCAAAGGCATTTGACACAGTAAACCATAAGCTACTGCTCCAAAAATTGGGTACCTATGGCTTCCATGGAAAATCTATAAGATGGTTTTCATCTTATCTCAAAAACAGATACCAAAGGGTGGTGTTACATCAAAAGGGAGAGAAAACTTGCTCTAGCTGGAAAGAAATTCAAGCAGGCATGCCCCAAGGCTCGATATTAGGACCAATTCTGTTCTTATATCACATAAATGACATGCGTAGCAAAGTAAATACAATACTTTACGCAGATGACTCAGCTGCTGTAGTCTGCTGCAAAAATGCTGACGAATTAGTAAGGACCACGAAACAAACTCTACAAGAACTTGAACAATGGATAAAAGATAACGCTATGAAATTAAATCTTGAAAAAACCCAAATCATACACTTCAGGACCAAACAAACTACTGAATGTATATCACAAATAGAATATTCAGGTAAAGAACTGACCACAGTTGATTCTGTAAAATTTCTTGTGATAACTTTAAATAAAAACTTGCAATGGACCGACCATGTGGACAGTTTACTGAAGAGATTAAATAGTTTAGTTTATGCACAAATTAACGGATTTAACAGTGAAGAAAACTGTATACCACGCATATTTCATAACACTTATAAGATGTGGAATAATATTTTGGGGTGCTGAAAAGACAAACCTCCTTTGAATATTCAAACTAAAAAAAAAATTAAATAATAATAATCAGAGCAATGACAGGAACCAAGAGTAGACATTCATGCAAACCACTATTCAAAAGCCTGGACTTCATGACAATCCCATCCATCTTCATATATGAAATACTTCTCTTTGAACAGAAAAACTCACATCTGTTTGTAGGAAATACATTCACACATGCCTATGAAACTAGACATAAATTGAAATACATGCTACCTTGTCACCAACTCACAGTATATGAAAATACTCCATATTACATGGCTCTGAAGATCAGAAATAAGGTAAGGTCAATATTTTGGGAATCCACATTGGAGACCATTGGCACATACCTAAAAAGCAAATGTTATTATAGTCTAGAAGAATTTCTAAATGAATAAAAAGCAATGTTATAGTTTAGAAGAATTTATAAATAGGAATAGGGAGTAAAGATGCAAGTACAAATGGTATACTTTCGAAGCCATATACACTCCTGGAAATTGAAATAAGAACACCGTGAATTCATTGTCCCAGGAAGGGGAAACTTTATTGACACATTCCTGGGATCAGATACATCACATGATCACACTGACAGAACCACAGGCACATAGACACAGGCAACAGAGCATGCACAATGTCAGCACTAGTACAGTGTATATCCACCTTTCGCAGCAATGCAGGCTGCTATTCTCCCATGGAGACGATCGTAGAGATGCTGGATGTAATCCTGTGGAACGGCTTGCCATGCCATTTCCACCTGGCGCCTCAGTTGGACCAGCGTTCGCGCTGGACGTGCAGACCGCGTGAGACGACGCTTCATCCAGTCCCAAACATGCTCAATGGGGGACAGATCCGGAGATCTTGCTGGTCAGGGTAGTTGACTTACACCTTCTAGAGCACGTTGGGTGGCACGGGATACATGCGGACGTGCATTGTCCTGTTGGAACAGCAAGTTCCCTTGCCGGTCTAGGAATGGTAGAACGATGGGTTCGATGATGGTTTGGATGTAGCGTGCACTATTCAGTGTCCCCTCGATGATCACCAGTGGTGTACGGCCAGTGTAGGAGATCGCTCCCCACACCATGATGCCGGGTGTTGGCCCTGTGTGCCTCGGTCGTATGCAGTCCTGATTGTGGCGCTCACCTGCACGGCGCCAAACACGCATACGACCATCATTGGCACCAAGGCAGAAGCGACTCTCATCGCTGAAGATGACACGTCTCCATTCGTCCCTCCATTCACGCCTGTCGCGACACCACTGGAGGCGGGCTGCACGATGTTGGGGCGTGAGCGGAAGACGGCCTAACGGTGTGCGGGACCATAGCCCAGCTTCATGGAGACGGTTGCGAATGGTCGTCGCCGATACCCCAGGAGCAACAGTGTCCCTAATTTGCTGGGAAGTGGCGGTGCGGTCCCCTACGGCACTGCGTAGGATCCTACGGTCTTGGCGTGCATCCGTGCGTCGCTGCGGTCCGGTCCCAGGTGGACGGGCACGTGCACCTTCCGCCGACCACTGGCGACAACATCGATGTACTGTGGAGACCTCACGCCCCACGTGTTGAGCAATTCGGCGGTACGTCCACCCGGCCTCCCGCATGCCCACTATACGCCCTCACTCAAAGTCTGTCAACTGCACATACGGTTCACGTCCACGCTGTCGCGGCATGCTACCAGTGTTAAAGACTGCGATGGAGCTCCGTATGCCACGGCAAACAGGCTGACACTGACGGCGGCGGTGCACAAATGCTGCGCAGCTAGCGCCATTCGACGGCCAACACCGCGGTTCCTGGTGTGTCCGCTGTGCCGTGCGTGTGATCATTGCTTGTACAGCCCTCTCGCAGTGTCCGGAGCAAGTATGGTGGGTCTGACACAGCGGTGTCAATGTGTTCTTTTTTCCATTTCCAGGAGTGTAGATACAAAGTATACAAGTTCACTGTACATTCATGTTTATATATAGAATTATATGGCGGTTTGTATCCCGTTCAGTACATCCATACTTCATATAGGTGTGTGAAGGCTATAGTAATGATTCGATGAGTTACAAAAAGATTTAAAATATAATGTTGTATTTTTATTATAATAAGCAATGTATGTATGACGTATTTCCTGTAGTATATAAAATACTGTAACAATTTAGGTTAAAGACTGATGAGTCCCCAATGTTCTCAATCGAAGGATTGTATAAAAACATGTTATGTGACAATAAAGTATCTTATCTTATCTTATCTTACCTTCAACCTATTACCTTTAACCTACCCTCCTATATAAAAAACATCAACTACTTCCTCCACCGACTCTCAACAGCTCCTGTTCCTTTAGGACCTGATGCCCTTTCCCATTGCCCAATTGCCTCCAAATCTACAAACACATCACTGGTCACCATGAGCAACTATATCTTCACAGACTATTACTTCTCCCATGAAGGTATAACTTACAAACAAATTGGTGGAACAGTGTGTGAATGGCACCATCCTATGCCAGCCTATTCAGGGCCATCTAGAGGAACCCTTCCTAATAACCCACAATACTAAACACCATCCTGGTTCAGATTTGTAATCTGGCCCAAGGCTGGGAATACTCTATCCACATTCCTCTATGACCTGAATCCCTAGTCTCTTATTTGCTTCACCTGGTCCTCCTGAGCCTAACAAGCCACCTTCTTTGATGTCAATCTCAAGGATTGCTAAATCTGTATCTCTGTCCACATGAATCCTACCAACCACCAACAGTACCTCCACTTCTAAAGCTGCCACTCTTTCCATACCAAGAGGTTGCTTCCATACAGAGTAGCCACCCATGGTAGTTGCATATGTGTTGATGAGCAGTCTGTTTCCAAGTATGCCATAGTTTTCACTAAGGTCTTCATAGTCCATAATTACCATCCCAGCCTTGTATCACTTGCTTTACCTTATCAATCATCTAACAACCCCCTTATACCCATTGTACAGCCACGAAGCAGAACTACGTTATGATTTAGTACTACTAGAACTGTATCAGCTAAGCCAAATTTTCCACTAGAGTTTTGACTACATCTCATTGTACCCTGAAATGAGAAGTGTTCTCCTGACTACCTCCCCACCCATGCCACAGTGGTATTCTACTACCCACACAACCTAAATAATATCCTTGAAACTTCCTGGCAGATTAAAACTGTGTGCTGAACTGAGACTCGAACTCGGGACCTTTGCCTTTCGCAGGCAAGCGCTCTACCAACTGAGCTACTCAAGCACAACTCACGACCCATCCTCACAGCTTTACTTCTGCCAGTATCTTGTCTCCTACCTTCCAAACTTCACAGAAGCTCTCCTGCGAACCTTGCTGCCCCTCTCCTACCCCCTGTACTGCCTCCTGATGCTGTATCTAGCAGTCCTGTCCCGTCCTCACTACATTCCTTCAAGCTCCCACAGGCAGTACTAACATCTTTCCCCACCCCTATCCTACTATCCCTCCTCATCCTATTTCCGCACTTCCTTGCTACCCACCACAGATAGGTTTCGGTTCACATCAGACACAGTCACCGTCTGGCCTCTGCACACAGAAGCAGTGGCCATGTGTGTGTGTGAGTTGTTCTTATGTAAATGTGTGTTTTCTCCTACTCCGAGGGAGATCCAATGATTTCTTATTTGAGAGTCTTTTTGTTGTGCCTGTCTCCAACTCAGCCTCCTTGCTATATACTGAGTAGCAACTATCCTCTTCATAATATTGTCATTATTCCATCCTGGTCTTTCCCTATTGTTGTTATTCCATCCTAGAATTTTCATTCCTTGAACTGTGACAAAATTTTATTTGAAATGAGGTACTTGATACAAAGTATACAAGTTCACTGTACATTCATGTTTATATATAGAATTATATGGCGGTTTACTGATTTTGATTCAATTGTTGTGCTTTATGGAGTATTTTGTTTCTGTTCTTGAAGTTATTTCAGTTTTATTAATCATTATATATTTACAGTTTGTAATATTGCTTGCAAAGAGACATGTAGCAGTATGTCATACAAGCAATATTTATGAAACTGGTTTTGCACTGATGAATCTCAAAAGCAGTGTTACCCCCCAAAAGTTAATTTTGTTTTTCCTATCATGTGTGAGATATCACATGTGCAGTACCATTCCTCTGTTAAATTGTAAGGTTGTGTAATTTTCAACAGTCTGATGTAAACACCTTATTACTATGTGACAAATGCTTTTAATTTCCATGTTAATCAAAGGTTGGATCTACGCGGTAACGAGTGGAATTGTAACTGCAGTATTATTCCTTTAAGTGGCTGGACTTTGGTCCGTGAAGAGGCAGTGGCAGGAAGGCCAGTTTGTCAGCAACCACCTGAAGTTGTGGGAACACCTTTACACGAGTGGTTTTGTACCTATGGTAATGTATGCACCACTTCCGATTTGCAGAAAGACTTGAGTGAGTTTGTTGAACTAACAGAAGCAATAGCAGACAACCACACATTTTTGGAACCAAGAAATATTTCACATATTATTAGCAACTGTTTCTTCTTTGGAATGTCTTCTGAACTAGGGTCTAGCATTGACCTAGTTGTTGGGCGTTTTATACATTTGTTGGGTAATATACACCAAAGAAAGCATGGCACTGCCACTAACAAGAGGGGACCTGCTCCTCAAATAGATACTGCTGCACTTGCAAGACAAGAACCAACATTAAGATTTTCTTATATCTTTCAGAATATTCCTGAAAACTTAATAGAGGCTGTAAATGCTGGCTTAGAGGCTGAAATTATTTCAATGTTGCATTCAAGTAATTCTCAAGAGACTGCCCCCAGTATTGCCACTTCCAGTGTCAGGATAGTTATAGGCCTTCGGGAAGAATTTCGTAGAATTTTCTCTGTATATCAGAACTGTTCTTCTCCTTTTGTGAGCAGAACTGAAATGGAAGCAGCTTTTCCTCAGTCTTCATCAGCTATTGGATTTGTAGATGTGAGTCTCTACATTTACTTAGCTGTATTAGTAATGTGGGCTCAATAAATGGAGCCACACATCATTGCTTTGCATCCCCAGTCTGTGAAAATAATAATAATAATAATAATAATAATAATGATAATAGAAAACTAAAAGGCTTATTTTTCAAATAATATCTTTGTTGTGATATTACCTTTAGAAGTGGTTTTGCTTTATCTGCAAGACGAAGCATTGATCTTAGAGGTTTAAAAAGTCTTTCACAAAATTTTAAAATACCTATTATAGGGGTAATGTATCTTTTTTACATTATTTTATTTTTGCCACTTCATACATTTCTGTTGATACCTTTGTTTAAAAATCGATAATAATCAGATGAAGGGAACTGGCTCCAAACAAGGGCTGTGTGAGATAATGTTGTCTTGCTGCCAGTGGAAGAAGTTTGTTTGGGCCTTAACAGTTTATTATTTTTTTCATTTCATTCTTTTGCTCTTTGTTAATTTAACTTCCAAGGAAACTATATTTGTGTCTAATGACTTGTTTCTTTTCATATTGTTGCATTCAAGTGATCAGCCACTCATGCTTTTAGTTCTACAAACAAAATCATCTTGTCATAAATAAAACTTGTAATTTCCAGTTTAACCTCCTCATCTTTCTTCTGGTGTGAAATGTTGTTTCTGTCAAAATGGAACCTTATCTGCTCCCACAATTTGTTACAAATAATCAAATAATAAGACTTTCATTGATTTTATGTAAGATGGCATCATATTTGAAATTTGTCCAGTGATATTTATAATTTTGTGTGTACATTCTGTGCACTAACTTCTTGAAAAAGTGTTTTTCAGTATTTTTCATGTCCATATCTCCAGGAGTACATATGTTTATCAGCACAACTGTACTACTCTCTTGAGAATTTTTTGAGGTTCCTTGTGTTTGTCTTAATCCTACATTTTTGTTCGTTCATGAGGAACATTTTAGTTGCATTGATGTTTAATTTTATTTTCAATTTCCTACCAACTTCTATGAAAGTCTTAAATGCTCCTTGTTTCTTATTATTAAGTAACATCTTCAGCATGTCAAATAAATGAAATCATTACCAATAATTTTATAGCTTCTGTGAACAAATTATTATATCAAAAGGCAACCATTCATCTGCAAGTAATTAGCGTGTGGCACATCAATATGTGATACGTGTAATGTGTAACAGATCAAGAAAATCACAATATCATTTGAGCTACAATATTATTATTTTATGGCATAAGTATGCTTTTTCTCTGCATCACATCCAAAACACACACACACACCAAACCACAAGAATGCAGACTTCTGTTGCCCTTGTAAAACTCTGTTTCCTCAGTTCAATAACTATAATCATAATTAAATGAAGATAATCAAGTTTCAACATATTTGTTAGAATCAATTAACATAGAAAATTATAATATTTTAAGTAGGAAAACAGAGTTGGATACAGGGCAACCTAAGTTGATTGTGGCAGTAAGCAGCAGTCAATAAATATACTCATCTTGATTTCTCATAGAAATTGTTCACTCAGCTTGTTGTCCTGTGAAATTCAGATTATGATTCTTTCAGAGCTCCTGGTCTTGACACATTTATGAAAAGAACATAATTCTGTTAATGTTGGACGATCATATTATATTCTTGAATTCAACTTGGGTAATAATATGACTCTCCTCACTTATGTAATAAATGACACTGGTTAAAATGATGACTTTCCAATCAGACTCTGCTTTTAAGGTTCACTGATTGTATATTTCCTGCTCTCTCTTATTTAAAACGGATATGGCCTAGCCGCAGTGGTAACATTGATTCCCATCAGATCACCAAAGTTAAGCACTGTCGGGCTGGACTAGTACTTGGATGGGTGACCATCCGGTCTGCCGAGCACTGTTTGCAATGAGGTGCACTCAGCCCTTGTGAGACAAACTGAGGAGCTACTTGATTGAGAAGTAGCGGCTTCGGTCTCGTATACTGACATACGGCTGTGAGAGCGGTGTGCTGACCACATGCCCCTCCATATCCGCATCCAGTGACGCCTCTGGGCTGAGAGTGACATGGCAGCCAGTCAGTACCATTGGGCCTTCCAAGGCCTGTTCAGATGGAGAGGAGTTCTGATGTAATACAAACATTAACATTCTCAATACAGTTTGATGTTATGGCATACATTTCATAATACAGAAATGCACAGACTTGGCTTCCCACGTCTGTCTTCCCCAAACCAAATGCAGAGACTCTTTCAAAAAAGTTATAATGTGGGAAACAAAGATAGTCCACCTCATTGGTCCAAAGAGTTTGTAAGATAACATAACAGGAGTTCTGAGATGATATTTATAAGAAAAACAATGACCAGCACAAAAACATATTCTATGGAGAAAATAACAATTAACTATTCCTAAGAATAATGAAATTTCAAATTATGGTTGCCAGACAACATTATGATACTGAAAACTCCTATAATGAAAACAAGATATGCAATTTTCAAAAAAAAAACATCGACAAAATATGAATGGAATCAAACAGCTCACTAAGCAGGGATATATTGTCAACTATTCTTGATCAGGTAACACTACGGTATAGATTCATTTCACCCTCCAAATAGGTTTGTTGTATGATTTTCTGATCTATTAGATGTACCATGTGTCTATGTGACATCCATAATTTATTTTCATATGAGTGGTTGTCTTTCCTAACTTTTACTATTGTATCCATCCTAGAATTCTTGTTATAAAGATTTCACAATACATAAAATTCCGTTGAACAATCTTACCACACAATTTTCTTATTTTTTTTTATCTCTATTGTTCTATCATCAGTTTTTATATCTTACACTCTCACTTTTGAACTGCTCTACAGAAAATTACATAAAATAAGGGGAAGGCAACAGCTTAACCATACCAGACTGGATCTAGGCACACACAAACACGCCACAGAAAACAGTTAACACCAGGTTTCGAGCTGTAGCTTTTTTTCTAGTAAGGCACACACATCTACACAAACAAGCATGCTAGAAAAAGAGGAAGAGTTGTAAGGCTAGTGTTAACTGTTTCCTATTACATGTTACTGTGCCCCACACACCAGTCCACTATACTTCCCATTATTTTATATAATTTTCCAACCAGGAGTTTCCTTTATTGTCATAGATGGAAAATTATTTGCATATCAAGTCACACATTGATGCTGACTGAATCAAGCATCTCTTTACTTCTTTACTGCATCAAATAATAGTCTGCATTCTAATTTGAAGTTATTGCCACAAAATTTCTCTTTCATTGAAATCATTGTGATCGTCATGCAATTAAAGTCATTAAGGATTATTTGGAGGTATGGAATTTGAGGGGCAATCACCCATGGCTAACAGAATTATTTAAGTTGCAGTAAAACTCCCTTTTTAAACTTTCCAACAGACTGACCCAGAAAAGTGTAAAATATGAGAAAATGTAAAATACAGGAAAGCATGGGAAACACAACAAGAGAAAAATGAATAAATTACTCTTACTGTCATTCTCTTTATATTTTCAAACTATGAAATTAAAACAATTTAAAGTTTGCTCATTTAAAAAATCAGCAACTTGGAAGCAAAAGTCTTTCATGAAACCACTGTAAAAAGATACATGTGTTCTAATGTGAGACGTAGTACTGATAATCATTATAAAATTATGATAAACAAAAATTATAACACAATATTGGTTAGAACAATAAAGTTAGCAGTCTTTGTAAATAGAGAACAATAGGCCCGAAATCTACAGCCTGTTGCCAACAAGGAGGTCACTCGGTTTAGGGATGTCTTGGGTGAGAAGGCGGATAGAAATTGTTGTCATGCTGTGGAGCATCTTGAGGAGGAATGTCTATCTCTGACATCAATTTGTACCACCCTAAGAGTATGCACCTGGTATTGAGTAGTGTACTTCATGCAGAAGCAAAAACCTTTCATGAAAACCCATTATAGAGACAGCTATCTTCAGAAGTGGTGTTTATTTGTATAAATGACTGGTAAATTAACTTAAAGCTGTTGTAACACAATGCAATGAGCAGAAGGAAGGTTGCTACTAGAGCAACTGTTTACATCATGATTGACGTTAATGCAGTGACTCGGCATACTTTCCTGTATTAACATGATTCACGTTGTCCATCGCACTTCACATAATGCAGACTGGGAACTGTCTGCTAGGCACGCCCGATGTAAAACTGACTGGGCACAGCCCATGCTGCCTGAGTTGTTGTTGTTCCGCCGGCAGAGGGTGTGGGCGAATTCTCGCGTGCCCTCTGGTGGACGGGACTTTACTTGCGGCAACTACTGTCCATGATGCGCCGTGGCGATGTGCGCCTCCCACGATCTTTCTGGTGGCTACTGCATTTCCCACCCTTCCAAACACTGCAAATCTATAATACAGGCAGCCATGACCGAGCATGCTGACAGTGAAAATCTGGTTTACCACATGAGTGCTACATTACATGATCAATAACTCTGCATATAGCCTATGTTTTCAGCTTTGTTTCAAGAATCGGAATACGGTGCACTTTCTGCAGAAATATGTATGAAAATCAATGTTAAAGGTGATGCTAATGTCAAAAAACTTAAAATGGTGGAAATGTTGTAGCACAGAATCATTAATGATGGAAAAGCATTGAGAGAATAGGACTTCTGCTGGGACCGACAAAAATGAATGTAAAAAGTAGTAAAACATAAATCCAGGAACATAAAACTGGGGTTTTACTGCATTTTTGACAATCAGTCATGCACTTCAGCTTTTTGTGCTGTTAAGAGTACCAGCATCTTTTTCATAGCATTTGAATCCAATGTACCGGAGATTATTTTCATGGTGTAACTGTACTTGTATATGAGGTCTGTGTGGATAATATGTCACAATGGTTTAGTCAACTCATGCAGATATCAACAAAAAATTCAACTATTATGACTGTCTTTTGCTTACATCAGTTTGAATTTTGTTTTCCTTGAACTTATGTTATCCTTTTGTCAAGTCAATATACAGTATTATGACTGTGACCATCAACTCATTTTAGCCAAACAGTAATTTCCAGTCTTGCTTGTCCATTGCATTGTTTGTAATGTTTGCCAAATAGTGTATGGATCTAAGTATTCAATAATCTTAGTAGATTCTTTTCTTAACTCTGTTTTGCCACATGACTGTTTGATCAATTTCTAACTTTCTGATCATTAACTTGCTGTTGTTCATTTTCTTAGTCCACACATCTCAAAGAACTGCTGTTTTACAATTTCTTCTTCACAGTGAGAGGAACCTTTTTGAACCATCCAAATTGCCTTAAGTACTAATATTAACATTCTGCAGTATCATCCAATGATATTCCAGTCCATATTTCTACTAATTAGTATAATATTCTGAGCTTTGAAATTTTGTAAATAGTTTGTACACTTTCTATTGAGTGTTTGTAGTTCTATTTTTGTTCCTTTGATCAAATTATCTTTTTGGAAGCATATAAGCATCTTAAATGTTAGTTGGAAGATAAATATATTATTCTTCCTTTTTATTTTTCTGGTTGGTTCCAACACACCTACCAAAGATTGTTATTATATATAGATGACCTCCACTTACATCGTTTTCTATGACAAACTTGTCTTACACCTGAAAATTCGTTAAGACCTCATAGTGTGAATTTACATCATATTCCAGTACACCTTAAATTCTTACTGTTGTCCACTGTACAGGCATTATCATTACATATCACTGTATCTGCTTTACCTGTTATCTTACACTCATATTTTACACTTTCACTTTACTGTACTTTGTGGCCATGATTGTTAATATAATTTTACTTGTTGGTACAACTGTTGGACTAGTCCTGCATAAACTGAATGTTATATGCCTAAATTATATATATGCTTTTCTTGCCATTGGAATGGTGTTTTCCCCTTCTTTATTGTTTCTGCTGTAAATTTAAAATTCGTGATCTGGAGTCAGTATTGTAAGACTGTCTTGCCACTCATTGATAATTACAAAATGTTTGTTTTGTATTTATAGACATAATTCTTTGCTTCTAGTACAAAAATATCATAAAACTTCAGAGAGATAATTTCTCAGTGTTTTGATTGTAAAATGTATTAGGACCATCACTTTAGTTCTAAAATTAGTCTGATCTAATGTATTTTCAGCTTTTTTATATGTTATAATTTTGCTAATGCTCTGTACCTGATAGTCAATATTAAACTCTGTTTAAGTAATAGAAAGTGCTATGATCTTTGTTATTTGTTTTAATGTGAGTTTTATTTTCAACATTTAAAATGGTGTATGTACACCATTCATAAGGCAGAAAACAGATTACAAAAATGAAAACAATTACTGAATAAAATCTGTCTTAAATAATGATAAAAATGATCTAGTGTGTTCAGCTTCTTACTCTATGAAAATATTTCAGAGATTTTATAATTTTTGTTATAATCAATATATTTAATTTTATCTCTACCTTTATATTATTCTTTTATATGTTAGTACTTGTATAGCTTTAAGATACATGCAAAGATTTGTTGTAAGATGAGAGAGTGTAGTTCTTTAAGATTGGTTATGTAATGGTAACCTGGATGCTGTGTCTGAACGAGACGTGATTTATTCTTTTGCTATTATAAATGCAATTTCTGTAGTAGACACAAATGTAGAATTTATAAAACCATTAATGGGAACGAAAATATTTAATCACCAATAAATGGTGGAACAAGTATGGAATGTGCATTTTTTAATTGCAATATAGTCATAGATAGACTGAAGCATAAAAGTAAAATTTAAAAATATATGCAGATAATATAAGAGGTTCAGATTTCATATGAATTTTATATGTATATTGATCATGAAATCCAAAAGAATACTGGCTTCTTGCAGACAGTAAGAGACTTCACTCAAAATTTGTTAGTACTGCTCCATGTTTAGCAGTGACTTTCATTCTCTAGGGTCTTTGTTCAGGTCAAAAGTTTTGTTTTGATCAACTCTTTTGTGCCTAATTTGCTTGTTATTTGGTATATTTATTTATTTACACATCAAGTTCTGTAGGACCAAACTGAGGAGCAATTATCCGAGGTCATGGAACATATCAGTACATGAAATTACAACATAAAAGCAATAACAGATAAAATAAAATATTTATGAACCCAAAAAAAGTCAAGTCATAAGTTTAAGTAAACGCAATCAACAATACAACAAGAATCAGCTAAATTTTTCAAGGAACTCCTCGTTAGAATAGAAGGAGTGACCCATGAGTAAAGTCTTCAGTATCAATTTGAAAGTGCATGGGTTACTGCTAAGATTTTTGAATTCTAGTGGTAGCTTATTGAAAATGGATGCAGCAGTATACTGCACATCTTTCTGCACAAGAGTTAAGGAAGTCTAATCCAAATGCAGGCTTGATTTTTACTGAGTGTTCACTGAGTTAAAGCTGCTTATTCTTGTGAATAAGTTAATATTGTTAACAAGAAATAACAGTGAGGAATATATATATATATTGAGAGGCCAACATAAAAAAAAAACCAGACTTGTGAATAGGGGATCGACAAGAGGTTCATGAACTTACACCAATTATTGCCTGAACCGCCTATTTCTGAGCCAAAAGTATCCTTTTAGAATGGGAAGAGTTACCCCAACATATAATACCATATGACATAAGTGAATGAAAATAAGCAAAGTAGACTTTTTTTGTGTTGAATGATCACTCACTTTAGACACCATTCAAATAGTAAAAATGGCAACATTAAGTCTTTGAACAAGATCCTGAATGTGGGCTTTTCATGACAGTTCACTATCTATCTGAACAGTTATAAATTTGATCTATTCAGTTTCACTAATCATATGCCAATTCTGTGAAGTTAAGACATCAGGTTTTGTTGAATTGTGTGTTAGAAACTGTAGAAAACTGTGTCTTACTGTGATTTAGCATTAGTTTATTTTCTACAAGCCATGAACTTATGAACAGAAATATTTGAACCCAAGCCAATGTTGCACACAACATCCTTTACTATCAAGCTAGTGTCATCAGCAAATAGAAATATTTCAGAGTTACCCATAATACTAGAGGGCATATCATTTATATAAATTAGGAACTGGAGTGGCCCCAACACTGATCCTGGACACATTCCCCACTTGACCATACCCCACTCAGACCCCACATCACAGCCATTCCCAACACTGTCAATGATGACCTTTTGCTGTCTGTTGCTAAAGTAAGAGGTGAACCATTTGTGAGATACTCCCCATATTCCATTGGTCCAACTCCTGGAGCAATATTATTTTTGTGACCAGCACAATCAAATGCCTTAGTTAAATCAAAAAATACGCCTAGAATTTGAAACCCTGTATTTAACCCATCCAGTACCTCACAGAGAAAAGGGAATATAGCATTTTCAGTTGTTAAATGACTTCTAAAGCCAAACTGTACTTTTGATAGCAAATTGTGTGATATAAAATGATCAATTATCCTTACATACAGAGCATTTTCAATAACTTTAACAAACACTGATGGCATAGAAATAGGTCTAAAATTGTCTACATTATCCCTTTCTCCCATTTTATAAAGCAGCTTTGCTACTGAGTACTTTAATCATTGAGGAAACTGACCATTCCTAAAGCAAATATGGCTAAATACAGTGCTAACATGTGCAGCACAGTACTTTAATATTCTGCTAGGCATTTCATTATATCCATGAGAGTTCTTAGTCTTCAGTGATTTAATTATTGACTCCATCTCCTCCTTGTCTGTATCACAGAGGAGTATTTCAGACATCAATCTCGGAAAGGCATTTTCCCTGTAGAAACTAAGTTTTTATTTAATTCACCAGCAATGCTCATAAAATGAGTGTTAAGTACTGTACATCAATCTCACTTATCAGTAACAAAAAAAAAAAAAAAAAAATGATCTTATGACATTGTTGGTCGGGAGGCCCCATTCGGGGGAGTTCGGCCGCCGTATTGCAAGTCCTTCTTAGGTCACGCCACATCGGCAACTTGTGAGTCAATGATAATGAAAATGATGATGTAGACACAACACCCAGTCCCCTGCTGGGAATCGAACCCGAGCCCCCTGCATGGTAGGCGGTAACTCTACTGCTACGCTACGGAGACGGACTATCAGCAACAGAAATATTTTTACTATGAACTGACTTTATATCATCAACCTTGTACTACAGACCAGACACTTCCTCCTCAACTGACCATATGTTTTAATTTTATCCAGTGAATTAGCTATTCTATTTTCATGCCACATACCCTTTGCCTTCCTAATAAAATTATTAAACACCTTACAGTACTGTTTGTAATGGGCTACTGTAGCTTGATTGTGACTACTTCTAACATTTTGATATAATTCCCACTTTGTTCTACATGATATCTTTATTCCATTAGTCAGCCACCCAGGCTGCCTTTTACTGCTAGTACCCCATTTAGAATGTTCTAATGGAAAGCAACTCTCAAAGAGCATGAGGAAGGTATTAAGGAAAAAATTATATTTGTCATCTATGTTGTCGGCACTATAAACATCCTGCCACTCTCGTTCCCTGATGAGATTTAAAAAACTCTGTGTTACTGTTGGATTAACTTACCTACATAGTTTGTAATTATATGTGACACTTGTTTGAGTACAAAAGCCTTTTAGTATTAAAATTTGTGCATCATGGTCTGAGAGGCCATTCACACTTCTTCTATCAGAATGCCCATCTAGTAATGAAGAATGAACAAAAATACTGCTCCCCTGCACCCTAGTTGTGAGAAACACAGTCTGCGTCAGATCATATGAATTTAGGAGATCTACCAACATCCTCTTTCTTGCACCATCATATACAAAATTTATATTGAAGTCAGCACATATAACTAATTTCTGATACTTCCTATAAAGTGAATCAAGACATCCCCTCTAGCTTGAGCAGAAATTCTCTGAAGTCAGTGTTAGAGGACCTATGAAGAACAACAATTAGAAGTTTAGTTTCACTAAATTCAGCAGCCCCTGCACAACATACAAATACATGTTCAGTGCAGAACTGTGATACGCCTATGGACTCAAATGGAATACTGTTTTTTACGTACATGGCCACTTCCCCACCCCTCAAGGAACTCCTTGAAAAACAGCCAGCTAATCTGTACCCTGGTAAAGGAAGCCCCTGAATTGTCAAATTATTTAAATGGTGCTCTGATATACCAATAATTTCAGGATCAACATCTATAAGCAGTTCACTAACTTTATCTCTAATACCTCTTATATTTTGATGGAATATGCTAATTCCTTCTCTACATAGAAGCATTATGTCCTCTTAAGGTGAGAATTTAGTTAGAGGGACTTCCTTTAAGCAGGTATACCTATCAGCTGACTTCAATCTAAAATAGATGCAGCTCAAACACCAACTACTACAGAAATATTTTCATGAGTAGTCCCACCACCACCCACCACTGTCACCTAAAGGCTTTGCTAGCCTCTCCTTCCCATACCTATTTAGGTGCAGGCCATGCCTA
This sequence comes from Schistocerca piceifrons, assembly GCF_021461385.2. Taxonomy (NCBI): domain Eukaryota; kingdom Metazoa; phylum Arthropoda; class Insecta; order Orthoptera; family Acrididae; genus Schistocerca; species Schistocerca piceifrons. Next base: position 51,140,762 of record NC_060144.1, read on the forward strand.
GTGAAACTCGATCTGCTGACAGACTCAACTGGCACCACTGAAATGTTACCCATGCCCTCTGCCATCAGTGCCCTCTCCAGCTCCATATTAACGCGCCTAACAGCTGCATTAAATGAGGCCAATCATGACACTGAAACAGTTGCATTAAATGCACATAAGTGCCACCAGTTTGAGTAGCTATCTTTACCAAGTCAGCACCTACATCATATTCCCCAGCCCTATGAAGACTGTTCCCTGCTTCACCCATTATCACTACCTGATCCTCCTTTGTAAAATTCCTACACAACTCCCAATGCTATCAGTCACCTGAACCAACCCTGCACTAGGCTTCACAATGCTGGTGACCAGGTACTCACTCCCCAACACTTCCTGCAACTGCTGGGTCATACCTATACTGTGCGAACTACCTATCAGCAGAACCTTCTTCTTTCTGTTAGACTTTGCAACTGACCTAGGTCTCCTAACTGCTGAGGACTGCTGGATGTTTCCTACAACTACAGCAACAAGAGGCACTTCTCCACCAAACTCTGACAGTTGGTCAAATCTATTGCATATACATGAAGTACAACTGTCTGAATACCTCCTCTTCCTAGCTGCCTTCTTGCCAACTGCCAGTTCCCATTCCACAGCACCATTCACCCTCCTCAACGTATGTAGTTCCTCCTTTGCGTGTTGTAACTGCACCTGAAAGGCACAGATCTTATGCTCCTGCTCCTCTGTCAACTTATTTCTACTACAGATTCTGGATTCCCAGGAGAGGATCTCATTAGAATGCCCACTGACTTCCCCACTGCATTCCCACCAATGAAAATGCTTTGAATAAATCCCATACTATAACCCACTGCTCAGAAACCTATGACAGAGCCCATACTTCTCACCCATGGTGAAATTTTACAGTTACTGGAGAAAACTATATGTCTACATTACCTAAGTTCAGTAACACGAGTAAAACTATTTATAGAGCTAGCAATTGCGATCTTATAACTCTCTCTCTACTAAGAAAGCAACTACTTATATTAATGCTACTAAACCACAATTAATACCAACAAAACTACACAAAATTATTAGCTAAAACCAAAAATTCAAGCAGCCACTGGAACACTCAATGAAGTTGAAACACTGAATGAAAATTTTACTAAAATATTTCACTAGAAACAATAAGAAACATCAGCTGAAAACTAAAACACAAAATTTACTAAATGACTTCAAGCCACAGAAAACTCTAAAAACACAGCAAGCAAATGTTTCCAAAAGTTTATTAAATCATTATTTCACCACAAATGGGCATGAAACACTGCTTAAAACTATTAAATTTAATAACTGTATAACTGTGCACAAATAAATTTGTCAGTACTTAACTTTACAACTGCTACAACTGCAACTGCATGCTGTAAAATGTAAACACACTGCTGAGGCATGAGTCTTGGATGAATGATTTCAGGGGTAAGGGGAGGGGGACGACAAATGTTTGCATACTGGACTTTCAGAATCTACCACTAAATAACATCAAAAGCTGACTCCAAGATAAAATCTATAGGTGACTTATTATTCCCCCGACATCACATTTCTTGACAGTGTACAACAACTAATCATACTAAAAGGCACATTTCAGAAAGATCTTTAATGGTGCATATCAGCTTCACTGCATGCTTAATGTTTTTGGTGTTTTCATTTCTAAGCGTCATATGTTTAATGTTTTGTATGTTCAAACTGTGGTGCTGATGAGGTTGTGTGATGAAACAGTCATGTTTCTGTCATGTCACAGGTCTTGTGCTGTGATTGGTTGACATGAATGACCCAAATGTTAATTTACATACCATATTTGACATATTTATATTTGTGTATTGTGGAAATATGCATTATAGGTGATTCAGTTCACTAAAGATCTCTCCAAAATATGTTATTTTTAGTATGGTTTCTTGTGCTAAAGCCTCATAAAATATGAGACTTTAACAAAAAATAAATAAATAAATAAATAAATAAAGATAGTAAGAATGATGCATTTTGAAAAATGTGACATCAGTGGCTAAATATGTCATCACCCTTTTTTTCAGTCAGTTTCTTAAGCTAAATTGATAGTTACAACAAAAAAAATTGTTTCTCGTTGTCTACTGATGCGCCTATGCTTACAAGAATGGATTTGTTTATAGATTAAATCAGCTTGTCTCCCCTTCTGCACTGCAAAATGGGAGATGACCCTTTCACTGAAATTTGGCTGATTCAGTAGTTCTGAATGTTGTAAATGTGCAAAGTCTGTCCTTATTCATAGTATTATGCACAATTGTTGACACCCACTTTAACATAGAGCAGCAGCATTTTTCCACCCTTCTTGTCACTGGGGAGGTTACTATTATCTGCAGAAGTTTAACACTTTCAGGAAAATTACTTTCATAAAGAAAATTCAACATGGTCGAAGCACGTGACACTCACATAAAATCCTTTTGGCTGTATGACATATTCAGTTCAGGACCTAAGTCTGAGGACTGTAATTTAAACAAATTAATAGCACCTCTCAGTTCATTTTTGGGGAAAACAATTTTGTGTTTTGAAAACAATGATGGTTCAAATAACTGTACAATGACAAGTGATCATTAAAACTGAATCAATTACTGATCTAAGTCATGATGCATTTGCATACATCTTGTGCACACACCATTCTTGATTCAGTGAAAAAAAAGTTCAGATGTGTGTGAAATCTTATGGGACTTAACTGCTAAGGTCACCAGTCCCTCTTACACACTACTTAACCTAAATTATCCTAGGGACAAACACACACACCCATGCCCGAGGGAGGACTCATACTACACCGGGACCAGCCGCACAGTCCAGGACTGCAGCGCCTTAGACCGCTCGGCTAATCGCGCGTGGCCTGATTCAGTGAAACATCCCCAATTTGAAGTTGGTTATTCCTCTTTCCACTGATGGCCATGTCAAGTGAGGCACTGACAAGCAGGACAGAAGCTGCAAAGTGAGATACACATTTAATGACTTTCACTGTATCAGTGTTCCTATGCTGTTGTTGACTGAACAGAATGCCACAATGAGGCATGACTTTATTAAAAAGAGAAAGAGAGAGAGAAAAATACCAGAAGAGGATATCGTCCTCTTGCAGGAAACCCTTCAGTTCCTTAGCCTCATTTATTGTCCTGTAATCATTAGTATCATCATCAGTCATTTACTCCATACATTCAATAATTTTCTTTTGGTATTCACATATAGTGTTCATGCTCTGTGGTTTGAAAATGAATCTGATGGCCTGAGGAGAGGTGGGAATATGTTTCTTCACCATTCTGCCAAGAGAGTGGGGAAAATAGGTTAGAAATTTCTTCAGAGTTTCTGAAAAAGATCTGCACTTACTTATTGCCTTTCACACAACATTCAATAAATAAATTTAACTGGTGCATGTAACAGTGAATGAAGTGAGCATTTTCATACACCTCTTTAATTCTGATTTGAACTCCACTTTTGTGGCCATTTGGGGAGAACCACTGCAACAATGAGCTAACAGTTTCTCAGGTGTTCATTTATGTTCATTTTCTCTAGCTCACAGAGAACAGCTGCAGTCTGACTTTTTGGTCATACAAAGGCAATAAATCTTTCATTTATTTTTCCCAGTAGCTTATACTGAATTATTACAACAGCTGTGACAAATTTGGACAGTCAGTGGTTTCGTCAACTTTGATTGTTAGGGTATTTGTGTTTGGTAGTTCACTCCTGATGAGATTGAAGCATACCTCACAAATTAATTGCAGCAGTTTGTTTTGAATTGCTTTGCACAGACTAAAAAAAACCTGGTTTTTAAATTTTTTAATGTGGTTCTTCTAGATGCAGTCCAGTTCTGACATCAAATCAATTAGATTTCCTGGATTCTTGGAATTTTCTGTTTTATCAAAACCTCTTAAGGCAAGCTTGAATTTGCTGTAAAATTTAATGCAGTCTACCAGTTTACTCAGATATACCAGTGTTTGACACATTTTTGTTGTATATCTTTACATTAAGATGGTAATTACTATCTACTTGACACATAATGTGCACTTTCCGTAGCACTATAAATTCATTAAAACCATTTACATGTTTTTCTCTGAAACTGTGTTTTTTCACCTTTGCATGTACATTTTTTAAGTCTGTGATACCATTCTGAGCACAGGCGCTATCACTATTACTTGTCACGAGATAGAATGGAAAGATGCATTTTTCATTTCACAAAAACACAACTGCACTGCATTGTACATTGCCCTATTAAAAGTGTGTGTATTTCATTACTTGGATTTGCACAGTTTGCGTTCTTGGTTGGTACCAGCCATTCACAGGCAGGGTGGTGACTCCAGCAAGTGACCAAATGGTATAAATTGCCCTGAAGATGACCCTATCATGGGTTGAAACCGGTTGGCGGCAAAATAAATAATGCAATTGTGACTGTCATTTCGAATAATTGATTAACTGTATTGATCACAGCTAAGTGCTGTATGTTTTAATCAGTACTTTTAGCACATTCATTCACATACCTATGAAGCTTTTCCATGTTTTTAAGAATCATTTCCTCATAATGTGCAAATTTAGCTACTGTATGATTGGAACTCATGAAAGTTGCTTTTACTACTGTTATTTGCTCTTTGGTCAACTTAAGCAATTGCTTCTGTTCATTTTCAGTTAATTCAATCTTTGATTTGAAATAGGAGGCATCCTATTCATTTAATGTCCCAAATAATATTTTACTGAGTTCACCCGCAAAATTTAAGGCACTTTGTTTCCTTTGTACCTCATGTCTGCTTAATTCTCCAATTAGCCCTTGCAAATTCTGGATCTTGTTGACAAGCCATTCTAAAGCTTGCTCTACATTTTGTAACGTACCCTCTCCGTTATTGTTTTTGTTTTTTGTTATTGTTTTTTTGTTATTGTAGTTGTAGAGATATGAAATTATTGTAGCGGTTTGCTTAGTCAGCCATACTTTGTAATTTTTTGACATTGAATGGAGCCTGAAACTTGTGTAATAAATACTTCGCGTAAAGTGCGATTTGCAACATAAACAAAAATTAATTGTGGAGATGCTATCCACAGAATATTAACAGAAAAGCTTTAGAACAATGTGCACAACTGACTAGACACATTCAAAGGGTACATACATTTGCGTACGAGTGGTTGCAATCTGATGAAAAAGATCTATCTTAAATTTTTGTGTAAAATAATTACGTCGTAACACACTCGGAGATTGCGAACGTACAATCAGGGTAGAGGCATGTACTTTCTATCATTCCCCGTGGCCTGGGTAAAAGAATTGCAATTATTTAAATTTAAGAATATTTCTTTTTCAATCGGACTTGTATTTTTATATGAAAAGGAAGATTGCAGCTTCTGAATGTCTCGGCAAAAACACATCGAAATTAATCTTAGCAGCCACCAAAGGAAAGTAGTGAGCACAATCACGTACCTCTATTGTTGAGCAGCACCGTCGTAAAGATCGTCGCCTCCATCTAAAATTCGCCTTCTCGAATTAACAGAATAATCTGTACTCCATTGGTATGGGATTTAGGCTTGATCTTGACAGAAATTATAAAACACATTTTTCATCATTTAACACCTTCATTTAACACACACATAGACATGAAACTATACAGTACATCTTTATGCCAGCACATCAGAACAAAAAGGTAGTTAATACTAGAAGTAATAAAAGAATCTCAAAATTAGTCCTTTGTCTCTCAATGATAAAAAAGTTTTTTAGAGTATTCCTCTGATATGACAGTCGAACAAATTTTCTTCTTGTATCTTTGAGATGAAATTACAACATTTTTTAGTTCCTTTTCAATTTGTACCTTCTTAATCAATTATTCCCAAGCTTGTTAACTTCTGTTTACAATATCCTACCAATAAATGTGTCAGTCTCTTTGTCTCATCAGCTTTCCCCTGAAGTTCTACATCTATATATGTATATGCTCTGCAAACCACCGTGAGATGCGTGGCATAGGGTACGTCCCATTGTACCAGTTATTACAGTTTCTTCCTGTTCCATTCACATATGGAGCATGGGAAGAATGATTGTTTGAATGCCTCTGTGCAAGCAGCAGTTATTCTTATCTTATGCACATGATCCCTATGTTAGTGATACATAGGCAGTTGTAGTAAATTCCTAGAGCCATAATTGAAAACAGATTCCTGAATCTTTGTTAGTAGACTTTCTCTGGATAGTTTAGGTCTATCTTCAAGAGTCTTCCAGTTCAGTTCCTTCAATATCTCTGCGACACGTTCCCACATATTAAATAAACCTGTGACCATTCATGCTGCCCTTCTGTGTATATGTTCAATATCTCCTGTTAGTCCTATCTAGTACAGGACCCACACACCTGAGCAATATTCTAGAACTGGTTGAGTGAGTGATTTGTAAGTAATCTTTTTTGGAGAGTGATTGCACTTCCCCAGTATTTTACCGATAAACCAAAGTCTACCACCTGCTTTACCCACAACTGAACAATCATTCCATTTTATATCCCTACAAACTGTTACACCCAGGTATTTGTTTGAACTGGCTGTTTCCAACAGTGAATCATTTATATTATAGTTGTAGGATGCTATGTTTTTTTGTTTTGTGAAGTGCAAAATTTTACATTTCTGAACATTTAGAGCAATTGTTGGATGTGAGGTCTGCCACTTATGCAAAACACCGTTTTTTTTTTTTTTTTTCATTACTGAGAAACTGTCCTTAACTGCAAACATGGCCAATACAAGGAGCTGCAAATCAAAATGATGGATTTTTATAGCAGTTTCCCTATGTCTGGTCCATGCTGAAATCTTATCAAGATCTGAGTGAATATTTATGCAGTTTCTTTCAGATAGCACTTCATTATAAATAACTGCATCATCTGCAAAAAGCCTGGTTGTACTATTAATATTGTCTGAAAGGTTATTAATATAGAATATGAATAGCAAGGATCCCAACACACTTCCCAGGAGCACACCTGAAGTTACTTCTACATCTGACAATGTCTCTCCATCCAAGCTGTGTCCTCCCTACCAAAAAGTCCTCAATCCAGTAACAAATTTCACTTGATACCCCACATGATCATACTTTTGACACTAAGTGTAGGTGCAATACTGAGTCAAATGCTTTCAGAAATCAAGAATACATTATCAATATTTTCATAGTCTATGCTGGTTGGCTTTGAAGAGGTAATTCTGTTCAAGATACCTCATTATGTTTGAGTTCAGAATATGTTCTAAGATTTTACAGCAAATTGATGTCAATTGATGACAGTTTCTTGTTTGAGGGATCTACAGTAGATTATAGTTCAAAAAGGAGCTAACTCTGCCACAAATTCAATGTACAATCTGAGAGAGATTCCATTGGGACCTAGAGCCTTGTTCAACTTTAATGATTTCAGCTGTTTCTCAACACCATTGACACTAATACCTATTTTATTTATCAGTTCAGTGGTACAGCTCTAAATTGAGGCAATTCTCTGAGGTTTTCGTTTGTAAATGAACTTTTGAAAAAGTTGAGCATTTCTGCCTCTGCTTTGCTGCCCTCAGTTTCAGTTCCTGTCTCATTTACCAGGACTGGAGACTTACTTTGATGCCACTAACTGTCCTTATATATGACCAGAATTTCTTTGGGTTCTGTGAAAGATCACTTGACAATACTCTGCTACAGCAGTCACTGAAGGCATCACACATTGATCTCTTGACAGCCAAATACGTTTCATTCGGCATCTCTCTATCTATAGCCCTATTCTTTGTTTTACACCTATTATGCCGTAATCTCTGTTTCTTCAGAATTTTTACAGTGACTGTATACCATGAAGGTTCCCTCTCATTATGGGTACATATCTGTCCAGTGCATGGTCAACAATTCTTTCAAACTTTAGCCAGAGTTCCTTTACATGCTCCTACTCTGTTCTGAAAGTTTCAAGTTCCTCATTGAAATATGACATCAAGTTTCAAGGACATATGTATCTTTCTGCTTGTTTTAATTATCCTTTATACTTTGGTAACCATTGTGGCCACAACCACGTCATGGTCACTGATACCAGTTTGGATGTGGACGTCAGCAAAGAGGTCAGGTCTATTTGTTGCCATTAGATACAATGTAGGTTTCTAACTATCTGTTGTAGGTAATTTTCAGAGAAGGTATTTAGTAAAGTTTCACAGGATGTGTTATCATGCCCACCACTAACAAAACTTTAATTTTCCCAATTAATTGTTGAATGATTAAAGTCTTCACCAATGATTGCAGTATGATTGTGGAACTTAGGCACCAGCTTGAACAGTCCCCTGCTGACATGCAGGGTCCATGGATTCACAAGGTTGTTTCCATACTGGTACACATCCATCCACTCGATACAATGTGAAAAGAGACTCGTCTGACCAGGCAACATGTTTCCAGTCATCAACAGTCCAATTTCGGTGTTGACGGGCCCAGGTGAGGTATAAAGCTTTGTGTCGTGCAGTCATTAAGAGTACACAAGTGGGCCTATGGTTCCAAAAGCCCATATCAATGATGTTTCATTGAATAATTCACACACTGACATTTGTTGATGGTCCAGGATTAAAATCTGTCGCAATTTTCTGAAGAGTTTCACTTCTGTCATGTTAAATGATTCTCTTCACTTATCATTGGAACCATTGTTGCAGGATCTTTTTCCAGCCGCAGCGATGTCAGAGATCTGATGTTTTACTGGATTCCTGATATTCACAGTTTTCTCTTGAAGTGGTTGTGAGGGAAAATCCCACTTCATTGCTACCTCAGAGATGCTGTGCCTCATTGCTCATGCACCAACTGTAACACTACATTTATATTCACTTAAATCTTGATAACCTGCCACTGTAGCAGCAGAAACAACTGTGACAGACACTTGTTGTCTTATATAAGCATTGCGACCACAGTGCCGTATTCTGCCTGTTTTCATGTCTATGTATTTGAATATGCATGCCTATAATAGTTTGTTTGGCACTTCAGTGTAGTACTCTTTGTTCTTCTCCTTACATTGTTTATTATAATCCCTGGCACATTGATACATCTTACTCATTTTCTATTTTAGTTCAAGTACATATTTATAAGCAACACCTGTGGGATCTCTCTGCAATATACCCAATATACTACATGTTATACCACAAAATAACTCATGTAGTGTATAATTTGTGGCTATATGGATTGTAGTATTGTACATGAATATCACAAATGGGAGCCATTCATCCTAATTTGACTGAGCCCTGTTGATATAGTGTCCCAGGAATTCTCTTATAGTTTGGTGTGATCTTTCCAATGCTCCATTCGATTGAGGATGATAACAGGGGGTCTGTACCCTACCAGTCCTTAACAGTCTGCAAGCTGTACGTGTATTATAATAATAGAAAATGATATGTAATTAAAATGGAAAAAAATTAGTAGAGGACAGTACAATTGCATTATTACTAAATGTTCTGCATGTATGAGATTGTGCTATTCTTCATTCACTTTACCTTGCGTCACTTCTGTGTGTGTGTGTGTGTGTGTGTGTGTGTGTGTGTGTGTGTGTGTGTGTGTGTGTGTGTGTGTGTGTCCATCACTATATAAAAAAACAAAGATGATGTGACTTACCAAATGAAAGTGCTGGCAGGTCGACCGACACACAAACATACACACAAAATTCAAACTTTCGCAACAAACTGTTGCCTCATCAGGAAAGAGGGAAGGAGAGGGAAAGACGAAAGGATGTGGGTTTTAAGGGAGAGGGTAAGGAGTCATTCCAATCCCGGGAGCGGAAAGACTTACCTTAGGGGGAAAAAAGGACGGGTATACACTCGCGCACACACACACATATCCATCCACACATATACAGACACAAGCAGACATATTTGAAGACAAAGAGATTGGGCAGAGGCATTCGAGAAAGTGGTTGGTGTCTTTGATGAAGGATGGGAGACTGCATGTAATGGGTTGAAGGTGTTGATCTACGTAGGCAGAGATGCGTTCTGTGGGGGCTTGGTAACCAGCTACAAACCTCTCTCCCAATCCGAAACCTCTGTCCTATCCAAAGGCCTCACCTTCAGCCCCACTCCCAGATTCAACCAAACAGCCCTCGTCAAAGATTTACTGTCCTACGCCCATACTCTCTGCTGGAAATATCACTTTGCCACGAAGAAAAATGATCTCAATCCTACTCCTAATGATCCAACTCCCCAAGACAGCATCCAAATTGAACCCTGCCTGGAAAAGTTCCATCCTCCGTCACAGCAGGACCCACCTCCTCTTCCTCAAAATCACCCTCTCCAAACCTTCCAGGAATTTCTGACTTCCAGCCTTGCATCTCAATCCTTCTTAAAAAACCTTAATCCTACTCCCAACATCACCACTGCTGAAGCCCAGGCTATCCGTGATCTGAAGGCTGACCGATCCATCGTCATTCTTCCGGCGGACAAGGGTTCCACAACCGTGGTACTTGATCGTCGGGAGTATGTGGCTGAGGGACTGCGTCAGCTTTCAGACAACACCACATACAAAGTTTGCCAAGGTAACCCCGTTCCCGATGTCCAGGTGGAGCTTCAAGGAATCCTCAGAACCTTAGGCCCCCTGCAAAACCTTTCACCTGACTCCATCAACCTCCTGACCCCAACACCCCGCACCCCTACCTTCTACCTTCTTCCTAAAATCCACAAACCCAATCATCCCGGCCGCCCCATTGTAGCTGGTTACCAAGCCCCCACAGAACGCATCTCTGCCTACGTAGATCAACACCTTCAACCCATTACATGCAGTCTCCCATCCTTCATCAAAGACACCAACCACTTTCTCAAACGCCTGGAATCCTTACCCAATCTGTTACCCCCGGAAACCATCCTTGTAACCATTGATGCCACTTCCTTATACACAAATATTCCGCACGTCCAGGGCCTCGCTGCGATGGAGCACTTCCTTTCACGCCGATCACATGCCACCCTACCTAAAATCTCTTTCCTCATCACCTTAGCCAGCTTCATCCTGACCCACAACTTCTTCACTTTTGAAGGCCAGACATACCAACAATTAAAGGGAACAGCCATGGGTACCAGGATGGCCCCCTCGTACGCCAACCTGTTCATGGGTCGCTTAGAGGAAGCCTTCTTGGTTACCCAGGCCTGCCAACCCAAAGTTTGGTACAGATTTATTGATGACATCTTCATGATCTGGACTCACAGTGAAGAAGAACTTCAGAATTTCCTCTCCAACCTCAACTCCTTTGGTTCCATCAGATTCACCTGGTCCTACTCCAAATCCCATGTCACTTTCCTTGACGTTGACCTCCACCTGTCCAATGGCCAGCTTCACACGTCCGTCCACATCAAATCCACCAACAAGCAACAGTACCTCCATTATGGCAGCTGCCACCCATTCCACATCAAACGGTCCCTTCCCTACAGCCTATGTCTTCGTGGCAAATGAATTTGCTCCAGTCCAGAATCCCTGAACCATTACACCAACAACCTTAAAACAGCTTTCGCATTCCGCAACTACCATCCCGACCTGGTACAGAAGCAAATAACCAGAGCCACTTCCTCATCTCCTCAAACCCAGAACCACCCACAGAAGAACCCCAAAAGTGCCCCACTTGTGACAGGATACTTTCCGGGACTGGATCAGACTCTGAATGTGGCTCTCCAGCAGGGATACGACTTCCTCAAATCCTGCCCTGAAATGAGATCCATCCTTCATGAAATCCTCCCCACTCCACCAAGAGTGTCTGTCTTTCCGCTGTCCAACTAACCTTCATAACCTCTTGGTTCATCCCTATGAAATCCCCAAACCACCTTCCCTGCTCTCTGGCTCCTGTCCTTGTAACCACCCCCGGTGTAAAACCTGTCCCATGCACCCTCCCACCACCACCTACTCCAGTCCTGTAACCCGGAAGGTGTACACGTTCAAAGGCAGAGCCACGTGTGAGAGCACCCATGTGATGTACCAACTGACCTGCCTACACTGTGACGCATTCTATGTGGGAATGACCAGTAACAAACTGTCCATTCGCATGAATGGACACAGGCAGACAGTGTTTGTTGGTAATGAGGATCACCCTGTGGCTAAACATGCCTTGGTGCACGGCCAGCACATCTTGGCACAGTGTTACACCGTCCGGGTTATCTGGATACTTCCCACTAACACCAACCTATCCGAACTCTGGAGATGGGAACTTGCTCTTCAATATATCCTCTCTTCCCGTTATCCACCAGGCCTCAATCTCCGCTAATTTCAAGTTGCCGCCACTCATACCTCACCTGTCATTCAACAACATCTTTGCCTCTGCACTTCTGCCTCGACTGACATCTCTGCCCAAACTCTTTGCCTTTACAAATACCGAGCGAGGTGGCGCAATGGTTAGCCCACTGGACTCGCATTCAGGAGGACGACGGTTCAATCAAGCGTCCGGCCATCCTGATTTAGGTTTTCTGTGATTTCCCTAAATCGCTCCAGGCAAATGCCAGGATGGTTCCTTTCAAAGGGCACGGCCGACTTCCTTCCCCATCTGCCCCTAATCCAATGAGACCGATGACCTCGCTGACTCGTCTCCTCCCCCAAAAACCAACCAACCAACCAACCTTTACAAATGTCTGCTTGTGTCTGTCTATGTGCGGATGGACATGTGTGTGTGTGTGTGTGTGCGCGAGTGTATACCTGTCCATTTTTCCCCCTAAGGTAAGTCTTTCCGCTCCCGGGATTGGAATGACTCCTTACCCTCTCCCTTAAAACCCACATCCTTTCGTCTTTCCCTCTCCTTCCCTCTTTCCTGATGAAGCAACCGTTGGTTGCAAAAGCTTGAATTTTGTGTGTATGTTTGTGTGTCTAACGACCTGCCAGCACTTTCGTTTGGTAAGTCACATCATCTTTGTTTTTTTATATATATATATAAAATAGAGGGAAACATTCCACGTAGGAAAAATATATCTAAAAACAAAGATGATGTGACTTACCAAATGAAAGTGCTGGCTAGTCGACAGACACACAAACAAACACAAACATACACACAAAATTCAAGCTTTCGCAACAAACTGTTGCCTCATCAGGAAAGAGGGAAGGAGAGGGAAAGACGAAAAGATGTGGGTTTTAAGGGAGAGGGTAAGGAGTGATTCCAATCCCGGGAGCGGAAAGACTTACCTTAGGGGGAAAAAAGGATGGGTATACACTCGCACACACACACACACATATATCCATCCACACATATACAGACACAAGCAGACATATTTGAAGACAAAGAGTTTGGGCAGAGATGTCAGTCGAGGCAGAAGTGCAGAGGCAAAGATGTTGTTGAATGACAGGTGAGGTATGAGTGGCGGCAACTTGAAATTAGCGGAGATTGAGGCCTGGTGGATAACGAGAAGAGAGGATATATTAAAGAGCAAGTTCCCATCTCCGGAGTTCGGATAGGTTGGTGTTAGTGGGATGTATCCAGATAACCCGAACGGTGTAACACTGTGCCAAGATGTGCTGGCCGTGCAGCAAGGCATGTTTAGCCACAGGGTGATCCTCAGTACCAACAAACACTGTCTGCCTGTGTCCATTGATGCGAATGGACAGTTTGTTACTGGTCATTCCCACATAGAATGCGTCACAGTGTAGGCAGGTCAGTTGGAAGATCACGTGGGTGCTCTCACATGTGGCTCTGCCTTAGATCGTGTACACCTTCCGCGTTACAGGACTGGAGTAGGTGGTGGTGGGAGGGTGCATGGGACAGGTTTTACACCGGGGGCAGTTACAAGGATAGGAGCCAGAGGGTAGGGAGAGTGGTTTGGGGATTTCATAGGGATGAACTAACAGGTTACAAAGGTTAGATGGACGGCGGAAAGACAGACACTCTTGGTGGAGTGGGGAGGATTTCATGAAGGATGGATCTCATTTCAGGGCAGGATTTGAGGTAGTTGTATCCCTGCTGGAGAGCCACATTCAGAGTCTGGTCCAGTCCCGGAAAGTATCCTGTCACAAGTGGGGCACTTTTGTGGTTCTTGTGTGGGGGATTCTGGGTTCGAGGGGATGAGGAAGTGGCTCTGGTTATTTGCTTCTGTACCAGGTCGGGATGGTGGTTGTGGAATGCGAAAGCTGTTTTAAGGTTGTTGGTGTAATGGTTCAGGGATTCCGGACTGGAGCAGATTCGTTTGCCATGAAGACCTAGGCTGTAGGGAAGGGACCGTTTGATGTGGAATGGGTGGCAGCTGTCATAATGGAGGTACTGTTGCTTGTTGGTGGGTTTGATGTGGACGGACGTGTGAAGCTGGCCATTGGACAGCTTGAGGTCAACGTCAAGGAAAGTGGCATGGGATTTGGAATAGGACCAGGTGAATCTGATGGAACCAAAGGAGTTGAGGTTGGAGAGGAAATTCTGAAGTTCTTCTTCACTGTGAGTCCAGATCATGAAGATGTCATCAATAAATCTGTACCAAACTTTGGGTTGGCAGGCCTGGGTAACCAAGAAGGCTTCCTCTAAGCAACCCATGAATTGGTTGGCGTACGAGGGGGCCATCCTGGTACCCATGGCTGTTCCCTTTAATTGTTGGTGTGTCTGGCCTTTGAAAATGAAGAAGTTGTGGGTAAGGATGAAGCTGGCTAAGGTAATGAGGAAAGAGGTTTTAGGTAGGGTGGCAGGTGATCGGCATGAAAGGAAGTGCTCCATCGCAGCGAGGCCCTGGACGTGCGGAATATTTGTGTATAAGGAAGTGGCATCAATGGTTACAAGGATGGTTTCCGGGGGTAACAGACTGGGTAAGAATTCCAGGCATTCGAGAAAGTGGTTGGTGTCTTTGATGAAGGATGGGAGACTGCATGTAATGGGTTGAAGGTGTTGATCAGTGTAGGCAGAGATACGTTCTGTGGGGGCTTGGTAACCAGCTACAATGGGACGGCCGGGATGATTGGGTTTGTGAATTTTATGAAGAAGGTAGTAGGTATGGGTGCGGGGTGTCGGTGGGGTCAGGAGGTTGATGGAGTCAGGTGAAAGGTTTTGTGGGGGCCCAAGGTTCTGAGGATTCCTTGAAGCTCCGCCTGGACATCAGAAACCGGATTACCTTGGCAAACTTTGTATGTAGTGTTGTCTGAAAGCTGACACAGTCCTTCAGCCACATACTCCCGACAATCAAGTACCACAGTCATGGAACCCTGGTCCACCGCAAAAATGACAATGAATCGGTCAGCCTTCAGATCATGGATAGCCTGGGCTTCAGCAGTGGTGATGTTGGGAGTAGGATTAAGGTTTTTTTAAGAAGGATTGAGAGGCAAGGCTGGAAGTGAGAATTCCTGGAAGGTTTGGAGAGGGTGATTTTGAGGAAGAGGAGGTGGGTCCCGCTGTGACGGAGGACGGAACTGTTCGAGGCAGGGTTCAATTTGGATAGTGTCTTAGGGAGTTGGATCATTAGGAGTAGGATTAGGATCATTTTTCTTCATGGCAAAGTGATATTTCCAGCAGAGAGTATGGGTGTAGGACAGTAAATCTTTGACAAGGGCTGTTTGATTGTATCTGGGAGTAGGGCTGAAGGTGAGGCCTTTGGATAGGACAGAGATTTCGAATTGGGAAAGAGGTTTGGAGGAAAGGTTAACTACTGAATTAGGGTGTTGTGGATTGGAATTTTGAGGTTTTGGGGGGAGTGGAGCTGGAAGTGGGAGATTGAGTAGATGGGAGAGACTGGGTCTGTGTGCAATGAGAGGAGGCTGAGGTTTGCTGGAAAGCTTGTGAAGGGTGAGTGAGTTGCCTTTCTGGAGGTGGGAAACCAGGAGATTGGATAGTTTTTTGAGGTGGAGGGTGGCATGCTGTTCTAATTTGCGGTTGGCCTGTAGGGGGATGCTCTGAACAGCCGGTGTGGATGTGGGAGAGGGAAGATTGAGGACTTTTGTTAAGGATAGGAGTTGACGGGTGTGTTCATTGGCTGAGTTGATGTGTAGGTGAAGGATTAGGTGGGTGAGGGCAATGGATTGTTCACTTTGGAACTGGTATAGGGACTGATGGAAAGAAGGGTTACAGACAGAGATGGGAACTTTAAGTGTGAGGCCTTTGGGGGTAATGCCAAATGTCAGACAAACCTGAGAAAATAAAATATGGGAGTGTAATTTGGCTAGGGCGAAGGCATGTTTGCGGAGGGAATGTAAATAAAACTTAATGGGGTCATTGTGGGGATGTTGTGAGGGTGACATGGTATTAGAAGGTGGAAAGTGTAACATGAGGCTGAAATGAAAATGAAAATAAAAATATATGGGGAGAAATGAAGGTGGACTAGAAAGCAACTGGAGATGTGGTGTGAAAAAAGGCGAAAAAGTGTTGGTTATAGCTGGGCTATGTTGATCCTGTGGTGAACTTGGGTTGGTAGACAACAATGTGCACAAAGGTTAGGTGGTTGTGTTGCCGCCAAAACACGTTAAAGGGTGGAGCAATTCGGGAAAATTTCGAAATAACTGCGTGTAAATGTATTAAAAGGAGTGGTTTTGTGGTGGCAGATTGTGAAAATGAGGCTAACAATTGTCTGACAAAGAAATAATGACGTTAAAACCTGTGGGAAGCGGCTAAAAAAGATCAGTGATGTGGGAAAAACGGAAATGGAAAAAAGCAAAAGTTATTAGAACTAGCCGAAATGGCTGTTTAATAGCTGAAAAGAACAGTATGTGAACTGGGAATGGTGGATTTTATAGCAGCAGTAGTGTTGAAAGCGGAAAAAATTTTTTTGGTTATGGTTGGGAAGTGGGTTACGTATTATTGAGTACATATATAGGCAGGATAAAATTGTATGGTAGAGTCGGTAAAGAGGAGAAGGTGAATACAAAGTAAAACTACTTTCAAAAACAGAAAGAGAAAATAAGATGACAGGAAAGATTTCAAAATGCAACATTGACATAACAAACATAATTGTTGGGTTCAAATTAATGATATGAATATAATAGAGGAAACATTCCACGTGGGAAAAACATATCTAAAAACAAAGATGGTGTGACTTACCAAACGAAAGTGGTGGCAGGTCGATAGACACACAAACAAACACAAACATACACACAAAATTCAAGCTTTCGCAACCAACGGTTGCTTCATCAGGAAAGAGGGAAGGAGAGGGAAAGACGAAAGGATGTGGGTTTTAAGGGAGAGGGTAAGGAGTCATTCCAATCCCGGGAGTGGAAAGACTCACCTTAGGGGGAAAAAAAAAGAAACAGGTATACACTCGCGCGCGCACACACACAAACACACACACACACACACACACACACACACACACACACATATCTATCCGCACATACACAGACACAAGCAGACATTTGTAAAGGCAAAGAGTTTGGGCAGAGATGTCAGTCGAGGCGGAATTAATTATTTTGTCATCTTCTGAAAGCTCTTATACTTCTGTTGATCTTACAAAATAGGACCATGGTCTTCCTCTCCTACATTTCAATTGTAGATGCAGGAAACTGACTCCAAGAATACCAGTGCCTTTCAAGATGAAGGAAATCCTCCCAACTTGGCTCCATTTCACTTCAATAAAAATACTTAATACTGTTGTTATATCTCCTGTTATTCAGAATCACATATAATACAAAACAGTCGTAGCATGTCATACTTTGAGCAATACATCTTAACCATCCTTCTACATGCAAGAGAGTGAAACAAAATCATGTACAAAGAAAAGTGAATGATGGATTTTATTCATTTGTTTGCCCACTTTACCATGGATGCATAATTAACGTCTTTGCTGACACTTACTGTTGGTCCTTGCTTCTGTCATTATCGCTGTTTTCATTTTTTTTTTTTTTTTTTTTTTATATAAATTTTAACTGTACCATATCAGGGTGTCTTTCACCATGTACCTACACAATTGCCCCCACACTGTATGTTGACATGGCATGGAGACATACAGTGTTTTTGCGTGTACATATTCTTATTTACATTTGCTGGTAGAGGTTGATACCCTTTATTTTTGGGCTTCTCTTTTACTTAATGGAATGGATATGTCAGCTTACCCTATATATATATATATATATTGAAGTTCTACAAGAAATTGAAAGATTATGTACATAATATGATAGTTAATTACATATTTGAATTTAGCATGCTGGCATTAATGTTCAGTTTGCTTCAGCCTCACTGCTGGATTTTGCGCTTGGGCACTAGTAGGTTTGGTGGCTAAACATGAGCTGCTAAAGGTCAACATACTAGTTGCTTCCATCGCATGTGTGTGCACTCATTTTCTTAGTGTAATTTCATATTGAGTGTCACACTTTCACCTGAGTATTACATATTAAATAATTGCCGTGGCATTTGTCTTCATTGTGGGTGCCGTGTGTGTGTTTATCATTCAAAATCTGAGGCTGTGGCAGAAGACCTCCATTCTTACAGCCTGGGCATCATCATTACCCGTCGTAGTCACATTTTCAGCAGAGAGAACCCTGGCCAACAGGATCTGTTGACAAGGTAAGTACTGGCTTGAACAACTATAGTACACTTATTAATGTATCAAGTGTTGTGAGACACAATACTCAGAGATTACTTCATTGCACATGTATGTTTATGTCACCATAATGCACCGTCCATTTTGTTGCCAGACACATATAGTCATCCAAAACACTGTATAAATTGCTTGTCTTTAAAGTTAACTCCTTTACATGGTTTGGTTTCCAATGAAAATTCAAACAAGTATTGAGTTACAGCAATATATAACATGAGAGATTATACCTATGGCTGACATTCCATCCATCACTTATACTACAAACATAAATTTCTTAAGTTTTAAAATGTAATAAGTTTTTCATTAACTGGGTTCTGTTACTACAGTTTGTGTGTTAGTTTTAATTTATCTTCATTCACATCACATATACAAATTAATTACATAATGCATTATTATGGGATGTTACAAGCATATGCTACATTTATACTTCATTTTATAGATAGGCTTTTATCACTTATGGGAGCTCATTTATTCCTTAAGTAGAGGAGGAAGAAAAACATTCAAAACAAAAACACTACACACTGCTGGTCTAACTACTCTTGGCACGGCCTCCTTTGTTTGGAGGGGGGGGGGAAGGAAATACTCATCTACTTGTTCAAAGATTTATGTGGAAATGTTCTCATACAATCATAGACTAGTTGCCAAGGAACTTTTATTTCAAGGAAATGATGTGTACCGACAAATCATTCATGTACTATCATGCTGTTTCTTCAAGCACATGCAACTTAGTGTTAATTAGGAAAGAATTTCAACCATTATAGACTTATCTTTCTGTAATACATGGAAATGTCATTATTTATGTTTTCATGTGACACAATAAAAATTAATTGGTTTTTGTATAATCACATGCTTAAATGTTTATGTGCACTTTGCAGTGAATAGGTACTGGTAAATGTCATGGAGCTATTCTGCGATAATGCATAGTTTCATTTTTAATTGTCTTATGATCTTGGTATAAATAACCTTACAACTAAATTGTTTACTCAAGGTGCAGCCCATTTCTTCATTTGGTACCTGCTACTCTCAACGTAATTCTCTTCTTCTATGCTGTGATGATGCACTGGTTGCTGAAAGAAGAAAACTTATATCTAACTTAAATCTAATTGCATTATGTAGTTCGGTCGTCAGTGATACATTTGGTCATTACATCCGTCTGCAGATATTTCTATACTTTGTTTAAATTCATAGTCATTCATTTATTCTCTTACCCTTTATGATCATTTACCCTTCAAAGAGAACTATTTGACATTTCCTACAGTATTTTATCATTTCTCCTTAGCTTACACATATCGTATTTTTCTTCATAATGCTTCCTTTAGCTGCCCGCATCTCGTGGTCGTGCGGTAGCGTTCTCGCTTCCCACGCCCGGGTTCCCGGGTTCGATTCCCAGCGGGGTCAGGGATTTTCTCTGCCTCGTGATGGCTGGGTGTTGTGTGCTGTCCTTAGGTTAGTTAGGTTTAAGTAGTTCTAAGTTCTAGGGGACTGATGACCATAGATGTTAAGTCCCATAGTGCTCAGAGCCAGCCTTTAGCTTGTAAATATGTTGTATATAGCTTAGTATTTAATTAAATCTGTGTGTACATATATCAGTAGGTTCCTTAGTTCTTAGACAGTAGATGTAATTGATTAGTATTTCCGTTTATTTTGTATTTAAAGTTACTTGTACATATCGCATTCCTATTTGGTTGCCCTTCTGCCAATGTGTCACGCATGCACCCAGGTCAATGCCTCCTTTGTTACTACTGACATCAGCACATATTGTTGAGTGCACACAGCTGAGCCATAAGCTAATTTTGTTTATACTTTCACTTCGTGTGAAGCAGTGTATTACTTCTCATTCTTGTTGATTTCATGCCTACATGTACAAATCAAAAGAATTACTTATACCTATACACATTACTTTATCCTAAAATACATTATTTTGTGATAGAAGGAAAAATGCTACCTTGCTTCATCATTCTACAAAAGCTTTTATATCTTTGTGAGCGTGTAGAACCTTGTCCCTCCCTGTTTTCTCATAGAATAATCTGTATGTTCCAGGGTAATGTATTTTGGAAATTATATATGGTCCTGAATAGAGTAATTGCCACTTCTTATTCAGTTTGCCAGTTTTTGTCAATTTAGGGTGCATCTATAAGAGAACTCATTGCCTTTCAGAAAACTGTGTAACATGTTTCAGTTTATTATTATAAATTTTCTGTCTATACTCGGCCCTGTTTTCGAGGGAAATCATAGCTTGTTTGATTTTGTCTTGTAGTGTCATTTCTTTAGGGGGTTCCTTGGGTATGGATGATTCCCACTCATTCGTTTGTTTTGTCCGGAACATCAGTTTGCTAAAAGTAAAACCTGTTGAAGAATGTGGAAGGCTATTGACAACTTGCATGAAAGAAGTTACATATTCTACCCATCGGGTGTGTTTGTGAGGGGTGTCTGTCGTAATAAACTGGTTAAATTCTTTAAAGACTCATTCTACTGGGTGTGCTTCTGAGTGAAAAAAGCTTACTAACACATGTTTTATGCCCTGTGAGGTCATAAATTATTTTCACTTTTGCCCAATGAAACATGAAGCATTATCAGTTAATAGTACCTTTGGTTTACCTGTGTTGCTCAGATAGTCTTCCTTAATTCTTTTTTTTTTTTTTTTTATATTTGTGGCTGTTGCATTTTTAATGGCTTACATTTTGGTATGTTTTGCGAATATATCATATAGTGCCACTATGTATCCTACTCCTCCTTTACTTCTGGGATATGGACCAGCTATGTCCAGGGATACTATATCTAGAGGGTTTTTTGTGAGTATTGGGTGTAGCTCAGTTTATTTTTGACACATTGGACTGTTTTGATTTTTGACATATTGCACACTTGCTTAATACCTCAGTTTTTTCAGTACATTTGCCTACTCCATAATGTCCCCATACTTCATGTGTGTGTCTTATAAATTCATCGATATAATCTTCAGGAATACACACACACCACTGATCATAGTTTTCATATTTCATATAAAACAAAACGCCCTTGTACTCCTGATACCATTTATTTACCTTTCCACCTTCATCTTGCTTAAGGTTTTGCGTGACTTTTCTCCAGCTGTGATCTAGCTGTTGTATAATTTTCATTTACATACAAAACTTATGGTACTCAGACTGTTGTGTTTTACCGTGTATTAATAAAGTTTTGATTTCTGCATCTTGTTCTGTTATTTCACTAAATTCCTCTAAACCTTGTGGTAACCTAGACAAGGCATCTGCAATAACATTCTGACTTCCTGTAATACAAATGATCTTGAAACTGAATTCTTGTAAATATAGGCACCACCTAGCTAATCTACGGTGCAATAGTTGGCATGTTAAAAGAAATGACAGTGACTGATGGTCACATTAAACTTTGGTATTCTTATCACATAAGAAATATTCAAACTTTTTAAATGCCCATATTACAGCTAAACTTTCCAATTCTGACACAGAGTAAGGTCTTTCTACTTCTGATAATGTTCAACTAGCAAAACTGATGACCTTGGGTACTTCTGTAGCTTTTTCCTCTTGCCCCCAGACTCTGAGATGAGGCATCTGTGCATAGACAAAAATCCTTGGACATGTCAGGGTGGCTAAGAATGTTTGCATTGACTAATGTCTGCTTAATGTTATTAGAGTCCTCCTGATACTTAAAATCCTATAACCAAGGCCTATTTTTTCATAGCAAATTGAGTAATGCATCACTGTTCATCTGTTGCTTTGGTATAGTTGGTAACTGCTCAGGTGTTAGAGTTATGGGTATGTTTACATTTTGAACTCTACAACTGTTGCTGGTGCTTGCTGGAGGACTCAGACAATTTGAGGATAAATACTGACAGACTGTGGTTTGTTCACTGTTGCCTGTGTTTTATTTACATGCACATTTTGAGATCCAGTAATATTTTCCTCTAAAAGATTGCAGATCCTAGCTTTCACGGCTTGTATGTTGATGTTTGCCTTGTTCACTATTTCATTTTCATTTTTCTGAATAGCGTTTTCTACTATGTCTGTGTATAACTTACAATTGGTTACTAACTTCTCTGCATTGGTATTTCTCTTATCTAGCATACGTACTTCAGCTTGACTAATGATATCACTTAGATTTTCATTGATCTTCTCTCTCTCCTTCTCAGCACATGCTGAGTCAACTTCTAATGTTGCTGCCCTTAAAGTAAGCTTCTCTACAGGTAGATGTACACCTTCATAGTCCTTGTTTAGTTTATTAATGACTGTGGTTAGCTTTTTTACTGTCGAACACAACTGGTTTTGTGTGGCTTCAATAGTTGTGTTCGCGCCTGTGATTTTCTTTATCTGTTCCTCTACTAGATCATGGTGGTCATTAAAAGAATCAACCTTCTGTTTTAACTCTGTAATGTTACTGTTAACTTCAGAAAGTACTTCATGCTTTACTTGTTTTTTCATATCATTCAATTTTTTGTCGATTTCAGTGCAAAAACTTTTGGCTAAGTCATTGAACTTCTGTGAGACCATGTCTTGCAAATCCTTGAATACTTGTTTCTGGTCTTGTTTCATTGTATTTAGATCTTGTGTAACAGTGTTTTATTGCTGTTTTACTGTGTTCATATCTTGTGTCAAATTATCAATTTTGGTATTCATGTCTTGTTTCCTGTCACTGAAATTGGTGTTCATATTATCTAATTTTGTGTTTATATTAGATAATAACTGTCATAGCAGTGCATCAGTTGTACTACTGTGGTTGCTGTCAGCTGTACTTTCCAAGTTAATGTTTTATGTTGTGAACAAGCAGTGTTTGTAACGTTGTCAAGATTCATATTTGTATCACTCTCCAATGTTTCATTCATGAGTGGTATATCACTCTAGGAGATGTGTGACATTGTCTCATCAATTCTAAACATCAAGGTCATTCTGCTGTGGAATGTCACTATCATTTGTCACACCTACAACACTCACCTCCGACCTACTTAAACTTTCTGCAGTAGGCATACATGGCGACTGAATTTCAATTGTTCTACACCATCTTGGCTGATTGCATTTTTGTTATTGCTATCAACAATGGACATATATTTTTCTGTCATGTTGTGTGAATATGCAAAAATAATAATTTCACAAAAAATGGAAAATTTTCGTATGCTAATCATTACACTTGATAATTGTAATTTATGTGATGTCAAAGCCTGTTTTATGTCTGTTATGATACGCAAACTATTGTGTCACATTTCTTTATGTTTTACTGACAATGTGTATCACACTGAAAAATTCCTGTAAATTTTCAACAATAAAATTGAAGGAAGGGAATAACGAGGAAAAGGTTTCTATCTACATCAAAAGACGTGCTATCAAGCATAACTCTGCAAGCAACTTGCGTAGCAATCCTACCTTTGCTGCACCAAACAAAACAGCTTACCATGAAAAATTTTATGTACCTGGGTCCAATTCTTATTTCTTTCCAAACTTTTCTCCTCAATTTTTTTCCTTTCTGCTTTATTTGCTCCTAGCTGTGATTCATGCAAACAGAAAACACAGAAAATTAGTTTTTATGACTAATAACAATGTCATAGAAATTTCTTACCATAACAGTCGTTAATAAACCCTACTTACTACCGGTGCCCTGAAGTTGTGGCACTTAGGTCACCAATTGTATTATAACAATAAAAAAAATGATATCTAATTGAAATGGAAAAAAATTAAAGGATAAAGCTCTTATACTTCTGTTAATCTTATGAAATAGGACCATGGGCTTCCTCTCCTAC
The DNA here is from genome assembly GCF_021461385.2 of Schistocerca piceifrons. Classification (NCBI taxonomy): domain Eukaryota; kingdom Metazoa; phylum Arthropoda; class Insecta; order Orthoptera; family Acrididae; genus Schistocerca; species Schistocerca piceifrons. The sequence goes on from NC_060144.1 coordinate 51,164,913, forward strand.
ATTTCAATTGTGGATGCAGGCAGCCAACTCCAAGGCTTCCAGTGCCTCTCAATATGAAGGAAATCCTCCCAACTTGGCTCCACTTCACTTCAGTAAAAATACTTAATACTGTAGTTATGTCTCCTGTTATTCAGACTCACATATAATACAAAACACTCATAGCACATCATACTTTGAGCAGTACATCTTATCCATCTTTCTACATACAAGAGAGTGAAGCAAAATCATGTACAAAGAAAAGTGAATGATGGTTTTTATTCACTTGTCTGCACTTTGCCGTGCATTCATAATTAATGTCTTTGCCAACACTTACGATCAGTCCTTGCTCCTGTCATTGTCACTCTTTTCATTTTTTAAAATAAATTTTAACTTTACCCTATCTGGGGCATCTTTCACCATTTACCTACACAACATTCTTTTTAGTGTGTCACTGAAAAATAAATAAATAAATAAATAAATTGCGACCCTTCTAACTGAGTGTTATTAGGGGTATGGTATCCCAAATCTCAGAATTATTCTTTCCACCAGGACACAGCCAATGTAACTGTCTCCTGCTTTTCTATCAGTTCTGCTACAGTGAAATTTGTTAAAGCATCCCGTATAGTGAAATTTGTTGAAGCATCCTGGAATGTTAGTACATATCTATTATTTGTGTGTGTTACCATCAGCAGACCAATGATATCAATATCACACCTATCAAACACTCCTGATGTTGGTGTTGTAATCAGTGGCATTTTTGTCTTATTTTGTTTTTTTGACAACTAGCACAATTTATAACATAGTCCTCAATATCCTTCTTCATACTGTATCTTGTTCAGTATTTCCCAATTTGATCATGTGGTCAGTCTTGATGACCACTTATGGATGCATCAAGGAATTTCCACAAAATTTCTGCTCTTTCTTCAGCAGTTATATCTTGCTGTTTGTCTTCCTCAACTACATTTGCCCCTGTTTCTGTGTCAGCTGACTGTACTTCCCTTATACTCGACAGTGCATCTCCTACACAACTGTTCTTGCATTTCTTGTACATACGCTGCACAACCAACAAACTGAATACCATGGATTGTCACCACAACCAGATATTTTCTGTTTCACATTCATTGGCTTTGCCAACTCAAAGCCAAACTGTCGTATTAAAACCTGAGGTAGACATCCACCTATGCTATAGATCGGTCTGTCACCACAACCATCAATTCTCTATTGCACATTCATTGGCACCTCCAATTCGCAATCAAACCATGAAATTCAAAATGAACCTAGACCTTGGGTTAAACAGGAGATCAATCTGTACCCCAGTTAACTCTTTCGCTTTCTCATTCATTGATTGTCCGCCCCTGATAGCTGAGTGGTCAGCACCACGGAATGTCATACCTAACGGCCCGGGTTCGATTCCCGGCTGGGTCAGAGATTTTCTCCGCTCAAGGACTGGGTGTTGTGTTGTCATTATCATCATCATTTCATCCCCATCAACACGCAAGTTGCCGAAGTGGTGTCAACTTGAAAGACTTACACCAGGCAAATGGTCTGCCCAGCGTGAGGCCTTAGCCACAAGGCATTTCCATTCATTGATTACACCAAGTTTCAACAAAACTGTCACATTTCAACCTAGCCTAGACCTTGGGTTTCGCTAGATATGAGTCTGTCACCACAACCAGAATTTTTTTGTTTCATGTTCATTGGCTTCTACAACTCACAACAAAACTATCATCACTCCTTCTCCCACACCCCACCCCCACCTTTCCAGCCTCCCTTCCACATTCACTAGTTTTGCAATTCACACCAAAACTGGCACATATTAACCTAACATAGAACTCTGTGCTGGATCATTATCACAACCTTAAGCTGTTCTATTTAGTCACAACATGATTCTCCAAAACCTCAACATTTGCAAAGGAAACATTATTATCAACATCAACAAATTGCCATCAATAATTATTACTGTCTTTAAAGTAGTTGTAAAAAACAAAATGGAATGTAACAATAGACGTTATTCTGATTGTAAATTCTCCAAACAACTTCTATATTAAAAAAAAAAAAAAAAATGTATATATAGTCTTTTCACTCTACCTGCTCATCCACATGTACTGAAACTATATTATCTATGAATTTACTTACAAAAAACCTTGAACAATAACCAACATCAGCACCCAATGCAAGAACCACCAACACATCAACTTCACTGTAGTCAAAACTCCTATCCGATGAAAATTACATTAACAGGATATTCAACAGTATTTACTAATAGCAGCTGAGTATTTCTAATGGATTGACATGCAAAAAATCAAAGTTAACTATGTAACAAAAAAAATTAAAATAAAAACTTCAAAACTAAACATGAAACAGGAAAGAAATAAAACAAAATTAATTGCAAAAATTAAAAATAATTAAAAAGAGTCATCTCTGTTTCAAAACAAGAACCAAACTTTCATTCTTTGGAACATACTTAGTCCTCAGACTTCCAAAACTATCTCAAGTGCACACCAAGTATCTGGTATGGTCTTTCATCAGGCTTACTCATTTAGATGAGTCTGCATTAATCGCATTTGCGATTTCCCCCACATAACAATACTATTTACTGTTCTCTAGTATCCTTTTATTGTGTTACAGGGCCCACTTTTTTAATCTCTAAATTTGCTATGTACACGGCATTGCCCAGTTATACATTTATTTGATCTTCTAATAGCCCATTTACTCCTCCCCCCTCACTGTCTGTCTTCTCCTCTCTTCTCTCTCTGTCCAACACCTCCAACGTTCCCCCTCCCCCCCCCCCCCCCTCCTCCCACTGTAGGACTGCAGGTGGAAGGGCGGGGCAAAATTGTGGTGAGTCCTGTGTATTGGGGATGGGGGCCCCCTTGTATGTCGTGGCAGGGACCCAGCCACATCACGTGCTCCATTGAGCGACAGAGGCTGTCATGCAATGTTGATGTCCTGGCCAGGGTTGTACGGTTGCCCAAGCACAGATGCAACTGGTCATAATGACGTGCACAAAGGCCGTCCTCCATATGGGCATTGCAGAGACAGCAGTCGTGGCATCGGGGGACGATGGCAGGAATCAATTTGGGCGGTGACCAAACCTGCATCCCCAGACAGCTACCTAGACCAGAAATGGGATGACATCTGCATGGGTCAGCATCTGTGGGTGGACTGCAGGGGAAGCAGGACCATCCAGTGTTGATGCTTGTGGAGCAGTTCAGCAAGGCTGTTGTTGCCAAAAGGTGTGAACTGATAGGGACAGAAATTGATTCAAGGCAGTGTCAGACGGGGACCAGTTCACATACTTTTTCATTTGTGCTTTGAATGTGCTAACTAAGCTTTCAGCCTCACCATTGGACTGCAGGTGGAATGGCAGGGCAAAAATGTGGTGAATCCTGCAGGTGTTGCAAAAGGAGGCAAATTCTGTGATACAAACTGAGGGCCGTTATCAGAGACAAACATTGCCGGAAGTTCTCCTATTGAAAAATTTTTCAACAGGGCAGCCACAGTGGCAGAGGCTGAAGTTTGACAGACAGCAAACAACATATGGGAACAAAGAGAATGCATCAATTACTATTAGTCAGTATGCATTAAGGAAAGGGTTAGTGAAATTGGTGTGTAGAATCTTCTATTAGCCCATCTACTCCTCCCCCCTCACTGTACATCTTCTCCTCTTTCCTACACTCCTCCGCCCCTCCCCTGCCCCCTGCCCCTTGCCACTGTCACTCTATCACTCTCACTGTCCATCTCCTCCTTTCCATCTTTCTGTTCATCTCTTCTCCCCTTCTGCCCATCTGCTACTTCCCCTTATGTCCTTTTACCCCTCCCCCACCATTTGCTCTGTCTCCTCCTCAACCCCTCTAAGCCCATCTCCTCTTTGGCCTCTGTCTATCTACTTCTCCACCTCTATCTATCCATCTTTCACTCCATCTCTTGCTGCCACCTTCTGTGCGGTCTTCTCTCTGTCCACCTCCTCTTCTCCCCCCCCCCCACCCCCTCCCCCACCTCTTCGCTGCCATCCCTGTCACTGTTCATTGTATTTTGCCCCTTCTGACACTGACACTTTTAATGCTCTCACCTCACTTTCACAATTTGTGCTTGTAAGTCCTCATTCTTGTTCTGGAAGATGGTTTTTGAATTTCGACCTAATCACACAGCATACTTCTTGCAAAAGTTTTGCATTTGGAAGTCAGAGCCATCAAAGAACATGCAATTGCTTGCTTGTGTGAGAATTCTGTGCCAGAACCATTTACTTTGAGCAGCAGTGCATTGCACCTCACAAGGTAATTTAGCATTGATTTGTATGCTTTCTTTTCAGTGTTCACATATTTCTATAATGCATGTATTCCATCCCTCAAATCAAAATATGTATGGAAATATTTCAATGCACCCTATATTAGTTTTTCAGTTTCATGCAGCATGAAATGGATAGTCATCTGTTGTTAGTAGGGTTACCTTCGTCCTTTTGTTTGCTTTTCATTCATCTTCTATGATAGTATTTCCCATGACAGGATCAGTAGCATGTCAAAACTATTTACTTATGAGAATACACTTAATTCTTTGTGATCAGTGGTAGTAATTATTTTTTATTCAACAGTTTAATTTTATGTTCAGCCGCCATGTTTGATCCATTACTTACAGCCTGTCCACAATGACTTGACAATTTTACTGTTGCTGCCAGAAGAGAAGAAAACTAACAGTAGTTGAAATATATTGATTTATCTCTTGAATGCTGCCATTGTTAAGCTGCCCCTAAATGTAAAGTATTACTGTCCACATTGTTAAGCGTAAATGGTGGTAGTACTGTGGAAAACAGTCAATACTACCTTCCCCTCACAGTTTGTCACTCTTCAGCAGTCCTAATATGGTGGCAAGGCATGCCTTCTGCCATTCCTGACAGGCACCGTGTGAATTATCAACTTATTGTGGGTAACTAGTATTTGCAGCCATAGGAACAAGCTGTTAGAGTCGGAACATTTTTGTATAATAATAATAATAATAATAATAATAATAATAATGTGATGTACTGTGTGTCTCAGAACACTGACTTACAGAATATCAAGTAGATTTGTTCATACCTAACAAGTACATTCTGGCAGCTATAATGTGTAGAAACGAGAGAAAAAATGGAGGGTATGCAATATTTATCAGACAATGTATACAATTCTCTAAAATAGATAAAGTTCATACTCCTCAGAATTAAATAGCAAATTTACTTGTATAAGACTGGTAGACCAAAATATTGTAATTGTTAGCTTGTATAGATCACCAAACGGTAATGTTAACTTATTTTTTGAGAAATTTGAACAGATGATCTTAAAACTCAAAACAAATGTAGCAATATGTGGTGATTCCAACATTGACTTGCTAGATGCAGAGGAACTCAACACAAAAACATTCTTAATCCTACTCAGATCACTAAGACTATATTATACTAACTATAGCCCGACATGTGGAAATGCCTGTTTGGACAATATTATAGTTAATTTTACAAGAAACCTATATAGTGTGTGCATTGCAGATGAATGTTTGCAGATCACAATCCTCTACTCCTAACATACCAGTATACACAGTCAGATAAGAATTATAAGGTTGTAAATAAGAAGCCAGACATGACATGGGTTAGAGGTCAGAAAGAGGAATATCTTAAGTTATTCACAGACTCCCTCAGAAAGGTAAACGAGGGCTTTATTTATGAATATGACACAGATCACTCAATTGTTGAAATTCTAGTTAATAATTTCCTTAAGACATATACTGACTTATGGTACTCTTGTTCACCAATGAAAACAAACAGTACTAAACCAAACAGAAAAGGTAAAAAGCTTAAATAGCACACTGATGATGTTGCTATTATCCAGGAAAAGATGCTTTCACTGTACAAAATGAATAAAAACAATGGCAAATGTGGGACAGAACAAAATGATACTTATTATAAAGACTACCTGACATGTAAAAAACATTACAAAGCCAACCTTAAACTTTCCAAACAAGCTGCCTATGAAAATTACATAGAAGGAGCCCCAAACAAATGGAAGGCTGCTTGGGATATTATAAAACAAGAACATACCACTACCCAAACACAGAGTGTTCTACTTGAGCCAGAAGAGCTCAATAAATATTTTACAACTACAGTCAATGAATTAAAATCAAAAATTAAACAGTCAGACATACTAGAAATTGATATACTTGCTGATCAGCTACCTAAAGGGCATGAAATTCACTGGGACCCTGCCACACCCACAGATATAATAAATATTGTTAGAAAATTTTCAAACTTAAACAGCATGGGCTACTACAGGCTTTCTAACTACACAATAAAAAGGACAATACACTTAATTTGTAATCCACTTGGTTTTATTATGAATAAATGCCTAGAGGTTGGAGTTTTCCCTGATGAGCTCAAAATTTGCAAAGTTATACCTATATACAAAAAGGGGGGAAAACACCTTACTAAAAACTATAGACCAATGTCTATTGTACCAATATTTTCCAAAATATTTGAAGCAATTTTCCACAAACAGCTAAGTAACTATTTTGAAAAGCATGACCTTCTCTGTAATAGACAGCATGGTTTTTGCCAAGGAAAAAATACCATCTCTGCGCAGTCCTTGAAATAGTTAACCAGACATTAACAGCATTTGAAAATAAACAAACAGTCTCACTTGAACTTTGTGATCAGAGCAAGGCATTTGATTGTATCCCCTTTGACATCCCACAAGCCAAACTAAAGTATTGTGGTATAAACAATACAGAGTTAGAATTAGTCAACTCTTATCTACGTGACAGGAGACAATTTGTGTCAATTCAAAAAAGACCCTCTTCTATGAATGATGTAACATCTGGCGTACTTCAGGTCTCTGTCCTTGGTCCTTTCTTCTTCATTGTTGCAATTAATGATTTGCCATCTTACGAGAATCAGTTATTTGCTATGTGGATGATACAACCTTAATCAGCACAGATCAAGATTTATCTAAGCTATGCCAGAAATCACAGGACGCTCTCACCTTAACACTAAACTGGTTCTTGGCTAACAAACTTCTATGAAATCCAGAGAAAACTCATCATCTGCAGTTGGACCTGGCTAACGAGGTAGAACAAAAATCCATAAAACTGGTTGGAATACACATTGATTCTGCAAAACGTTATCAAGGGTGTCCTATCACATCTGATCTAGTAAGTAACAAATATCTCAGGACAACTTACTTTGGACTTTTTAGGTCTCATATATCTTATGGGCTGTTACTATGGGGCCACTCATCTCATGTCAGTGATGTACTACTGACGCAGGAAAAGGTGCCACACAAATTTCAAGCTTTCGCAACCCAAGGTTGCTTCATCAAGAAAGAGGGAAGGAAAGGAACAGACAAAATGATGTGAGTTTTAAGGGAGAGGGTATGGAGTCATTCCAATCCCGGGAGTGGAAAGACTTACCTTAGGGGGAAAAAAGGACAGGTATACACTCGCGCGCACACACACACACACATCCATCCTTCCATCCGCACACATACAGACACAGGAAGACATATGTAAATGCAATGATGTTGGGCAGAGATGTCAGTCGAGGCAGAAGTACAGAGGCAAAGATTTTGTTGCATGACAGGTGAGGTACGAGTGGTGCCAACTTGAAATTAGTGGAGGTTGAGGCCTGGTGGGTAATGGGAAGAGAGAATATATTGAAGGGCAAGTTCCCATATCTGGAGTTCTGATAGGTTGGTGTTAGTGGGAAGTATCCAGATAACCCGGACGGTGTAACACTGTGCCAAGATGTGCTGGCCGTGCACCAAGGCATGTTTAGCCACAGGGTGATCCTCATTACCAACAAACGCTGTCTGCCTGTGTCCGTTCATGCAAATGGACAGTTTGTTGCTGGTCATTCCCACATAGAAGGCTTCACTGTGTAGGCATGTCAATTGGTAAATCACGTGGGTGCTTTCACACGTGGCTCTGCCTTTGATTGTGTACACCTTCCGTGTTACAGGACTGGAGTAGGTGGTGGTGGGTGGGTGCATGGGACAGGTCTTACACCGGGATCGGTTAAGAGGGTAGGATCCAGAGGGTACGGAAGGTGGTTTGGGGATTTCATAGGGATGAACCAAGAGGTTATGAAGGTTAGGTGGATGGCGGAAGACACTCTTGGTGGAGTGGGGAGGATTTCATGAAGGATTGGTCTCATTTCAGGGCAGGATGTGAGGAAGTCGTATCCCTGCTGGAGAGCCACATTCAGAGTCTGATCCAGTCCCGGAAAGTATCCTGTCACATGTGGGGAACTTTTGGGTTTCTTCTGTGTGAGGTTCTGGGTTGGAGGGGATGAGGAAGTGGCTCTAGCTATTTGCTTCTGTACCAGGTCGGGATGGTAGTTGCGGGATGCGAAAGCTGTTTTCAGGTTATTGGTGTAACGGTTCAGGGATTCAGGACTGGAGCAGATTCGTTTGCCACAAAGACCTAAGCTGTATGGAAGGGGCCATTTGATATGGAATGGGTGGCAGCTGTCATAATGGAGGTACTGTTACTTGTTAGTGGGTTTGATGTGGATGGATGTTTGAAGCAGGCCATTGGACAGATGGAGGTCAACGTCGAGGAAAGTGGCATGGGATTTGAAGCAGGACCAGGTGAATCTGATGAAACCAAAGGAGTTGAGGTTGGAGAGGAAATTCTGGAGTTCTTCTTCACTGTGAGTCCAGATCATGAAGATGTCATCAATAAATCTCTATCAAACTTTGGGTTGGCAGGCTTGGGTAACCAAGAAGGCTTCCTCTAAGTGACCCAGAAATAGGTTGGCGTACGAGGGGGCCATCCTGGTACCCATCATGGCTGTTCCGTTTAACTTTGGTATGTCTGGCCTTCAAACGTGAAGAAGTTGTGGATTAGGATGAAGCTGGCTAAGGTAATGAGAAAAGAAGTTTTAGGTAGGGTAGCAGGTGATTGGCATGAAAGGAAGTGCTCCATCGCAGTGAGACCCTAGATGTGCAGGATATTTGTGTATAAGGAAGTGGCATCAATGGTTACAAGGATGGTTTCTAGGGGTAACAGATTGAGTAAGGATTCTAGGTGTTCGAGAAAGTGGTTGGTGTCTTTGATGAAGAATGGGAGACTGCATGTACTGGGTTGAAGGTGTTGATCTGCGTAGGCAGAGATACGTTCTGTGGGGGCTTGGTAACTAGCTACAATGGGGTGGCCGGGATGTTTGGGTTTGTGAATTTTAGGAAGTAGGTAGAAGGTAGGGGTGCAGGGTGTCGGTCGGGTCAGGAGGTTGATGGAGTCAGGTGAAATGTTTTGTTGGGGGCCTAAGGTTCTGAGGATTCCTTGAAGCTCCACCTGGACATCAGAAGTGGGATTACATTGATAAACTTTGTATATAGTGTTGTCTGAAAACTGACGCAGTCCCTCAGCCACATACTCCCAACGATCAAGTACCACGGTCGTGGAACCCTTGTCAGCTGGAAGAATGGCGATGGATCGGTCAGCCTTCAGATCATGGATAGCCAGGGCTTCAGCAGTGGTGATGTTGGGAGCAGGATTAAGGTTTTTCAAGAAAGATTGAGAGGCAAGGCTGGAAGTGAGAAATTCCTGGAAGGTTTGGAGAGGGTGATTTTGAGGAAGAGAATGTGGGTCTCGCTGTGACGGAGGACGGAAGTGTTCCAGGCAGGGTTCAATTTGGATACTGTCTTGGGGAGTTGGATCATTAGGAGTAGGATTAGGATTATTTTTCTTCATGGCAAAGTGATATTTCCAGCAGAGACTACGAGTGTAAGACAGTAAATCTTTGACAAGGGCAGTTTGATTGTATCTGGGAGTAGGGCTGAAGGTGAGGCCTTTGGATAGGACAGAGTTTTCGAATTGGGAGAGAGGTTTGGAGGAAAGGTTAATTACTGAATTGGGGTGTTGTGGTTCCAGATTGTGTTGAATAGAATTTTGAGGTTTTGGGGGGAGTGGAGCTGTAAGTGGGAGATTGAGTAGATGGGAGAGACTGGGTCTGTGTTCAGTGAGAGGAGGTTGAGGTTTGTTGGAAAGTTTGTGGAGGGTGAGTGAGTTGCCTTTTTCTAGGTGGGAAACCAGGAGATTGGATAGTTTTTTGAGGTGGAGGGTGGCATGTTGTTCTAATTTGCGGTTGGTCTGTAGGAGGATGCTCTGAACAGCTGGTATGGATGTGGGAGAGGAAAGATTGAGGACTTTGATCAAGGATAGGAGTTGACGGGTGTGTTCATTGGCTGAGTTGATGTGTAGGTGAAGGATTAGGTGGGTGAGGGCAATGGATTGTTCACTTTGGAACTGGTATAGGGACTGATGGAAAGAAGGGTTACAGCAAGAGATGGGAACTTTAAGTGTGAGGCCTTTGGGGGTAATGCCAAATGCCAGACAAGCCTGAGTAAATAAAATATGGGAGCGTAACCTGGCTAGGGTGAAGGCATGTTTGTGGAGGGAATGTAAATAAAACTTAATGGGGTCATTGTGGGGATGTTGTGAGGTTGACATGATATTTATAAGGTGGAAAGTGTAACATGAGGCTGAAATGAAAATGAAAATAAAATTATATGGGGAGAGATAAAGGTGAACTAGAAAGCAACTGGAGTTCTGGTGTGAAAAAAGTCGAAAAAGTGTTGGTTAAAGCTGAGCTATGTTGATCCTGTGGTGAACTTAGGTTGGTAAACAACGATGTGCACAAGGGTTAGGTGGTTGTGTTGCCTCCAAAACACGTTAAATGGTGGAGAAATTCAGGAAAATTTCGAAAAAAACTGCGTGTAAATGTATTAAAAGGAGTGGTTATGTGGTGGCAGATTATGAAAATGATGCTAAAAATTGTCTGACGAAGAAATAATATCGTTAAAACCTGTGGGAAGCTGCTAAAAAATGATTAGTGATGTGGGAAAAATGGGAATGGAAGTAAAGAGGAAGTTGTTAGAACTAGCCAAAATGGTTGTTTAATAATTGAAAGGAACTGCTTGTAAACTGGGAATGGTGGATTTTATAGCAGCAGTAGTGTTGAAAGCAGAAAAAATTTTTTTGGTTATCGTTTGGAAGTAAGTTACGTATTATTGAGTATATATGGGCAGGATAAGACTGTATGGTAGATTACGGTAAAAAGGGAAAGGTGGTGGGAGGGTACATGGGACATCCTCCCACTCCACCAAGAGTGTCTTCCCGCCGTCCACCTAACCTTCGTAACTTCTTGGTTCATCCCTATGAAATCCCCACACCACCTTCCCTACCCTCTGGCTCCTACCCTTGTAACTGCCCCCAGTGTAAGACCTGTTCCATACACCCTCCTACCACCACCTACTCCAATCCTGTAACCCGGAAGGTGTACACGATCAAAGGCAGAGCCACGTGATTTACCAACTGACTTGCCTACACTGTGAAGCCTTCTATGTGGGAATGACCAGCAACAAACTGTCCATTCGCATGAACGGACACAGGCAGACAGCGTTTGTTGGTAATTAGGATCACCCTGTGGCTAAACATGCCTTAGTGCATGACCAGTACATCTTGGCACAGTGTTACACCGTCCGGGTTATCTGGATACTTCCCAATGACACCAACCTATCAGAACTCCAGAGATGGGAACTTTCCCTTCAATATATTCTCTCTTCCCATTACCCACCAGGCCTCAACATCCACTAATTTCAAGTTGCCGCCACTCGTACCTCACCTGTCATTCAACAACATCTTTGCCTCTGTACTTCTGCCTCGACTGACATCTCTGCCCAACATCATTGCATTTACATATGTCTGCCTGTGTCTGTATATGTGCAGATGGATATGTGTGTGTGTGTGTGTGTGTGTGTGTGTGTGTGAGTGTATACCTGTCCTTTTTTCCTCCTAAGGTAAGTCTTTCCGCTCCCGGAATTGGAATGATTCCTTATCTTCTTCCCTTAAAACCCACATCCTTTCGTCTTTCCCTCTCCTTCCCTCTTTCCTGATGAAGCAACCTTGGGTTGCAAAAGCTTGAAATTTGTGTGTGTGTGTGTTTAGGCTGACAAAAACAGGCAACTCTTACAAAGTGAACTGTTTGAAATTATTTAACAAATTACCACATATTGCAGTCAATACAACTTTCAATAATTTTACAAGTAAACTGCACAAATGGTTAATAGACAATCCGTACAACTGTCTTACAGAATTCTTGGTTGCTTGTAACATAGAAATCGAGTTTTAAGTAGAAATTGAGTTTTAAGTAGAAATTGAGTTTTAAGTTGTAAAATTATGTGTGCTTCAGTGCTTTTTTAACTAATTTGTGCCTGATTTTATTCTTAGAAGCTCAGTAATGTATGTAAATACCATAAATGTATATGTGATTCAAAAAGTACTTGAAGGGAAGTGAAGCACAGATGGACAGCAAGAAACTCTTTAGTGCGCAATCCCTGTAATGATAGTAGTTGCGAATCTTTGAGTATGGACTCTAAAAAAAAAAGACAATTGATTTAATAAAACAAAAGAGGACTGTTAATCTGTATCTTGTGGAAGGAGGATGTGTTGCTAGGCTGTCACTCAGAACATATTGTTACATTTAATGAAAATTGATATTTTAGTTATAAAACTGAGTAAAGTATGTGTAAGAGTTGCCAAACATTTATGTGTACAAATTTTCTGGAAGTGAAGAATAGAAATATCTTGTTTTTGGAAAAGGAGGTGAACTTCATTGTTGTTGCCATCTATCAGTTGACAGAATTGTAAGTGTACAAAGTTCACCATAATACAGGAAAGGAAATGCATTCTCTATAGTTTTCATTCAATAAGTAACAACCTCTCTAAATTTCTTAATTACAGTAATTGGATTATGTTCTTGTACAATAGTATGGTGCTGAACTCCCTGACCAATTTTGATGTAGCAGGATGTGTAGTTTGAATGAAGTTTGTGTGCCAAGCACTCTCCTTTTCTCATGAAAAACAGATTACTGTTTGATCTTATTTACTTACAACAGAGGTCCCTTAGGTATGAAAAGCTATGAAAACGTGGGCTCAAAGCTATCTGAAATATGGCCAAGTAACTATCAGAGTCGTATCTTAAACCTTAAAGAACAATAACTTCCTCCAAATGGTAATACATCGCCAACTGGTGCAGAAGTTGTTCATTCAAGGAGGCAGCAACGAAAATTCAGGTACCAGTTATGACTTAAAGTAAAAATCTCAATTTAAAAAAAAAAAAAAAAAAGTAATAATATATATATATATATATATATATATATATATATATATATATATATATATATATGATTCAATATAATGGAAGGAAACATTCCACGTGGGAAAAATTATATATAAAAACAAAGATGAGGTGACTTACCGAACAAAAGCGCTGGCAGGTCGATAGACACACAAACATACACACAAAATTCAAGCTTTCGCAACAAACTGTTGCCTCATCAGGAAAGAGGGAAGGAGAGGGGAAGACGAAAGGAAGTGGGTTTTAAGGGAGAGGGTAAGGAGTCATTCCAATCCCGGGAGCGGAAAGACTTACCTTAGGGGGAAAAAAGGACAGGTATACACTCGCACACATGCACATATCCATCCACACATACAGACACAAGCAGACATCTGCTTGTGTCTGTATGTGTTCAGAGCATTGTTCAGAGCATCCTCCTACAGGCCAACCGCAAATTAGAACAGCATGCCACCCTCCACCTTAAAAAACTATCCAAACTCCTGGTTTCCCACCTCCGGAAAGGCAACTCACTCACCCTTCACAACCTTTCCAGCAAACCTCAACCTCCTCTCATTGCACACAAACCCAGTCTCTCCCATCTACTCAATCTCCCACTTCCAGCTCCTCTCCCTCCAAAACCTCAAAATTCCAATCAACGCAATCTGGAACCACAACACCCCAATTCAGTAGTTAACCTTTCCTCCAAACCTCTCTCCCAATCCGAAACCTCTGTCCTATCCAAAGGCCTCACCTTCAGCCCCACTCCCAGATTTAACCAAACAGCCCTCGTCAAAGATTTACTGTCCTACACCCGTACTCTCTGCTGGAAATATCAATTTGCCACGAAGAAAAATGATCCTAATCCTACTCCTAATGATCCAACTCCCCAAGACACTATCCAAATTGAACCATGCCTGGAACAGTTCCGTCCTCCGTCACAGCGGGACCCACCTCCTCTTCCTCAAAATCAACCTCTCCTAACCTTCCAGGAATTTCTGACTTCCAGCCTTGCCTCTCAATCCTTCTTAAAAAACCTTAATCCTACTCCCAACATCACCACTGCTGAAGCCCAGGCTATCCGTGATCTGAAGGCTGACCGATCCATCATCATTCTTCCGGCGGACAAGGGTTCCACAACTGTGGTACTTGATCGTCGGGAGTATGTGGCTGAGGGACTGCGTCAGCTTTCAGACAACACTACTTACAAAGTTTGCCAAGGCAATCCCATTCCTGATGTCCAGGCGGAGCTTCAAGGAATCCTCAGAACCTTAGGCCCCCTACAAAACCTTTCACCCGACTCCATCAACCTCCTGACCCCACCAACACCCCGCACCCCTACCTTCTACCTTCTTCCCAAAATTCACAAACCCAATCATCCCGGCCGTCCCATTGTAGCTGGTTACCAAGCCCCCACCGAACGCATCTCTGCCTACGTAGATCAACACCTTCAACCCATTACATGCAGTCTCCCATCCTTCATCAAAGACACCAACCACTTTCTCAAACGCCTGGAATCCCTACCCAGTCTGTTACCCCCGGAAACCATCCTTGTAACCATTGATGCCACTTCCTTATACACAAATATTCCGCATGTCCAGGGCCTCGCTGCGATGGAGCACTTCCTTTCACGCCGATCACCTGCCGCCCTACCTAAAACCTCTTTCCTCATTACCTTAGCCAGCTTCATCCTGACCCACAACTTCTTCACTTTTGAAGGCCAGACATACCAACAATTAAAGGGAACAGCCATGGGTACCAGGATGGCCCCCTCGTATGCCAACCTATTCATGGGTCGCTTAGAGGAAGCCTTCCTGGTTACCCAGGCCTGCCAACCCGAAGTTTGGTACAGATTTATTGATGACATTTTCGTGATCTGGACTCACAGTGAAGAAGAACTCCAGAATTTCCTCTCCAACCTCAACTCCTTTGGTTCCATCAGATTCACCTGGTCCTACTCCAAATCCCATGCCACTTTCCTTGACGTTGACCTCCACCTGTCCAATGGCCAGCTTCACACGTCCGTCCACATTAAACCCACCAACAAGCAACAGTACCTCCATTATGACAGCTGCCACCCATTCCACATCAAACGGTCCCTTCCCTACAGCCTAGGTCTTCGTGGCAAACGAATCTGCTCCAGTCCGGAATCCTTGAACCATTACACCAACAACCTGAAAACAGCTTTTGCATCCCGTAACTACCCTCCCGACCTGGTACAGAAGCAAATAACCAGAGCCACATCCTCATCTCCTCAAACCCGGAACCTTCCACAGAAGAACCCCAAAAGTGCCCCACTTGTGACAGGATACTTTCCGGGACTGGATCAGATTCTGAATGTGGCTCTCCAGCAGGGATACGACTTCCTCAAATCCTGCCTCGAAATGAGATCCATCCTTCATGAAATCCTCCCCACTCCACCAAGAGTGTCTTTCCGCCGTCCACCTAACCTTCGCAACCTCTTAGTTCATCCCTATGAAATCCCCAAACCACCTTCCCTACCCTCTGGCTCCTACCCCTGTAACCGCCCCCGGTGTAAAACCTGTCCCATGCACCCTCCCACCACCACCTATTCCAGTCCTGTAACCCGGAAGGTGTACACGATCAAAGGCAGAGCCACGTGTGAAAGCATCCACGTGATTTACCAACTGACCTGCCTACACTGTGAAGCGTTCTATGTGGGAATGACCAGCAACAAACTGTCCATTCGCATGAATGGACACAGGCAGACAGTGTTTGTTGGTAATGAGGATCACCCTGTGGCTAAGCATGCCTTGGTGCACGGCCAGCACATCTTGGCACAGTGTTACACTGTCCGGGTTATCTGGATACTTCCCACTAACACCAACCTGTCAGAACTCCGGAGATGGGAACTTGCCCTTCAGCATATCCTTTCTTCTCGCTATCCGCCAGGCCTCAATCTCCGCTAATTTCTAATTTCAATTTGCCGCCGCTCATACCTCACCTGTCTTTCAACTTCATCTTTGCCTCTGTACATCCGCCCCGACTGACATCTCTGCCCAAACTCTTTGCCTTTACAAATGTCTGCTTGTGTCTGTGTATGTGTGGATGGATATGTGTGTGTGTGCGAGTGTATACCTGTCCTTTTTTCCCCCTAAGGTAAGTCTTTCCGCTCCCGGGATTGGAATGACTCCTTACCCTCTCCCTTAAAACCCATATCCTTTTGTCTTTCCTTCTCCTTCCCTCTTTCCTGACGAGGCAATCATTGGTTGCGAAAGCTAGAATTTTGTGTGTATGTTTGTGTTTGTTAGTGTGTCTATCGACCTGCCAGCGCTTTTGTTTGGTAAGTTTCATCATCTTTCTTTTTAGATATATTTTTCCCACGTGGAATGTTTCCCTCTATTATATTCATATCATATATATATATATATATATATATATATATATATATATATATATATATATATATATATATATATATATATATATATATATATCCAAACACAGATATAAATATTCATATTATTAAGATAATAGTCATTTTATAAAGTCTATGACTGCAATAGTGTACAGTTGATTAATGTAGCATAAATAATTTGTACTTGTAATGTAAACACTAACTAATATAGTAACTTCTTATGTATTCTGACATCATTATAAAGCCTATTTCACAGCATGTGGTCAACAGCAAATAAAGAATCTGAAGCTGAATCTGTGCTGCAAATTATCATGAATTACAAAAACTCACCTGTTCATTTTCATCAAATTGAGGCATGTCCATCACTTTCACACAGATTGCATAAATATCACTTACAAACCATCTTTGCAATTCTCAAAAGAGGGAATATTTTCAGTATTCACAGTTTCTCAACATTTCGAACAATCTTCCATCCTGTCTTGATCTTCACTTCCTGTCTCTGTGGGTCTGTGATCCTGGGCCCATAACCTATGAATTTTCTTTAAGGAACCTGCAAAGAGCACACATGAATGCACAGCACATTGCTAGTCCACATCACTGACTGTATATCATCCCAAAGATATCAACAATTCTTAGAGAATATCATCTATTGAGGATGCTTTCTTTCAACTTAGGTCTTTTTGTACTTCATCAAATACTTCTTTCATATGTAGATTCACTACAGAAGCCCATATCTGTGTAAAGCAGCCTGAAATATAGTGAATGAGCACATGAAAAAGCCTAGCCCCTCCTTAAATGCTTGCAGCCCTGAAACTTTCAATGACTACTTTATTAAAGTTATAAAAATCACTTTAGATGAAATTGCTGATACAAGAGTGTGGATGCTGTTGTTATCTTAAAAATAAAACACCCTGCAGCATGGAAAATTGGACAAAAATGTAACCTAATGGCATGGTGAAAGCATACAAACCTTCAGAGAGTGCAGATATTTATGAGATGTAGTGTATGATCCTTAAGGAAATTATCACAGAAATAGTTCACCCATTATTCACAGCAATAAACAACTGTTTATCCACTGAAGTCTTCCCAGAGTTCTTGATGCTGCAGTACCAAAATTCGAAAAAAGGAGACCTATGTTTAATGTCAAGGTATAGGCCAATCTCATTATTGCTGTCCTACCCAACACAGTAGCTAAGAACAACAAAATTAAAAGAATTAACATACTTACAGATTTTAAAGATTTACAGGTCTAGAATGAAGGATGGAACAGGTAATCAGATGTTGGCATATAGTAGGAACCATTCCATCATTTACCTGAAATAATTTAGGAAAACCACAGAAAACGTAAATGACAACTGCTGGATGGAGACTGGAGCCTCTGCCCTCTGAAATACAAGGCCACTCTATTTAAAACTGTGCCACTTCATTCAGTTTACATCTACATCTACCCCTACTGTACAATACTGTTCCACAAATAAGTGTGGCTTCAGTCGCCAGAGGCTGCTGTCATGTTCGTGAGTTGTGTTTGCGTGTGCATGAGTGTGTGTGTTTGTTGTCTATTTGTGACGAAGGCCTTAGTGGCCGGAAGCTTATTATGCCTATCTGCAACTCAGCATCTCTTCTATATGGTGAGTGGCAACTTTCCTTTTCATAGTATTGTTACATTCCGTCCTGGATTTTCCATTGTGTGATTTGTTCTACAAATAAGTTAGTTATTAATTATAACAGGTTAATGCTACACTTTATTCATTCCCAGTCACAGTGCACACTACACACATTGTTTCATAACAGTACACACACTATCAGCTGATGTGAGGGATCATTTTGTGCACCACAACTTCCCATTTGCAAGCCTGAGAAACTGTCAGAATCCCTCTATAATGAGTGAGATGCTGAGCTCAGGAAGAGAAAAGGTGCTATATTACCCATTGCATAGTTTCAGGTGTAAGTTTTTCTGGAAAAGGAAAAAGAAGGAAAAATATAGTATGAAATTGTTATGTGGAATGTTAGATGTTTTATTGTTACCATTATTACTTGTGTTACATTTTTTTTATGATACCTCTACTCTGTATCCATTAAAGTATAGAATGTTTGGGTTAACAAGTACTTTTCAACTGCCTTTTTCAATAAGTTTGTTTTAGCAATTTCTTTAATATCTTATGGTAATTTATTGTAGAATTTTATTCCGTCACATAAAATGCTGTTTTGAGTTATGTTTTTATGTTCAGTATAGATCTTGATCAATGGTCATGATCTGAGCTGTTTGTGCAATAATTACCAATGTTATTTTTGATGTGTGCAACTGTTTGGTAAATGTGTTCACAGGGTGCAGTTAAAATTCCCTGTGTTTTCAACAGATTTTTACCATAAGTTTTTTAGTACTATTTCTGGTTTTTATTCATATGGCTCTTGTCTGATGTTTGAAAATTATGTTTATATTTGAGCATTTGTTCCCCAGAAAAGAAATCCATAGCTAAGAACTAATTGTACATGTGAAGAGTATGTAACTGAAAGAAACTGGCTGTTACACACTGATGACAGGAATCTAAGGGCATAGTATGCTGATGACATTTTCTTCACACCATTTAAATTGAGAATCAATACTCATTTTTAGAAATTTTGTGTTTGTTGCGGTTATTATATAGGTGCCATCTACATTTAATTGAATAGTGTCATTTAACTTCTTCAAACAGAGATTCATGGCATTTGTTTTCTTTATGTTCAATGTCAGTTTATTGCTTATTCAACAATTACAAACTTCCTTGATTATTTCATTTATTATCTCTGCAAGGATTTCTCTTGCATTTTCAGTGATTGTTGTAACTTGGGCATGCAACACAACCAAGAATGTTAGTACAGCTTTATTAGACTGTGGCATGTATGCAAACCACCATAACATACACTGAACACAATAAGATAAGGCAAATATATTCAAGCATTAATAAAATGATAATTGACCGTGAGCATAGCGTGGCAGGGTTTAAATAAGCACTCACATGTGGTTCACACTATTACTCATTTGCAGCGCACTTTTGCGGATGACAACACACTGCTAATGCATGCATTACCTCATTTCTCTTGCCTCGGGGAAGAGCTAAGACATGCAAGATGTCTACGGTATCTTCCTCCATGAGGCTCTGACTGAGATGATGTGTGGATATTGGGGCATATGGTTGGAAGTACTTGAGGCATGGGCAGTACCACAATCCACCTTCTTATGTCAACCCCTACAGTAGGATGGATGACATCAGTGTGAGCTCCATGTTCACATCAGATCCAGTGCCTGGTGGTGACAGTGCCCCTGCAGTTGGCAGCTGAGGTGGAGGAGACAACTCCAGTGTGGATGGCAGCTGCATTGGTACTGGTAGTGGTATTGGAAAAACTGCACCAGCATCATCCACTGGTGCTCAGGGACCCCTTATATGTCGTGGCAGGGACCCAGCCACATCACATGATCCACTGAGTGACACAGACTGGCATGCAATGTCGGTGTCCTGGCCAGGGTTGTCTGGTTGCCCATGTACAGGTGCAACTGGTTATAACGATGTGCACAGAGGCCCTCTTCCATTTTTGTGGTGACCAAACCTGCACCCCCAGAGAGCTAACCAGGCCATAAATGGGATGACAGTTGCACAAGAGAAGCAGGAGTATCCGCTGTTGATGCTCATGGAGCAGTTCAGTGGGGCTGTTGTTACCAAAAGGTTTGAACTGATAGGGACATAAATTGATCCAAGGCAATGACGGATGGGGACCAAATTGCATAATTTTTCATTTGTGCTTTGAATGTTCTAACTAACGTTTCAGCCTCACCATTGGACTGCAGGTGGAAGGGCGGGGCGAAAATGTGGTAAATCCTGTGGTTGTTACAGGAGGTGGCAAAATTCTGTGACACAAACTGAGGGCCATTATCAGAGGCAAAGGTTGCCGGAAGTTCTACAATGGAAATTTTTTTCGACAGGGCTGTCACAGTGGCAGAGGCCAAAGTTGATGGACAGCAAACAACATATGGGAACCAAGAGAATCCATCAATTACTATTAGCCCGTATGCAGTAAGGAAAGGGTTAGGGAAATTGATGTAGAGGCAGTTCCAGCCCAGTGAAGGTTGCAGTCACAGACGCAACATTGCCCACAGAGCAGCTTGCTTTGATGCGCATTGAGAACATGTCTTAACCAAACTAGTGATATTGCTGTGCAAATCAGGCCAAAAAACTTGACGGTGGGCTAACGCCTTGGTGTGTGACACCTCTCCCCAGTGATCAGTGTGCAGCAATTGCAGGATCTCCGAATGGAGAATGGAGGGAACCACTACTTGAGGAGCTGAATAGTCCATATCAAACAGGAGAACACCATCAACAACAGAGACATGATGTTGAAACACACAATAGTTACAGAGGGGTTCAGAAACCTGCAATGGAGCAGCCTGAGGCCAGTCATGTTGTACGCAGTGTACCATTTTCTGTAAAATCAGAATGGTAGCACTAGCTGGTGCAACCTGAGCACTAGTGATTGGAAAACCATTAATAGCTTGTTGAGTGCATTCATCACCGTGGAAACAGAGTAACTCTTTCCAATCAAAACAGGGGTCCGGGCCAGCTGGAAGACATGAGAGTGTGTCAGGATTCGCATGTTTAACCATGGAGTGGAAGTGAATCTCATAGTTGTACTGAGAGAGGAACAGCACACAACATTGAAGGTGATGCACTGCTTTGTCTGGCAACAATGCTGCTTGGAGCAGTCAGAATGTTTATGAGCTAACACTAAATGTTGGCCCAGATGGTAGGTGACAAGGCAAGGTGCAGATTCTAACCAACATAGACTTCATTTTGGAAAACGATGTTTCACATGCCTGTGACCAGTGGAAAGACATTCTTTTATGTAACCTAGGCATATAAAGATTGTGCAACTGATGCTACCCCTGGCAAAACTGCTGATAATAAGCAATCTTACCTAAAAAACCTGGAGTTCCTTTACCAATGCAGGACATGAAAGAGCCACAATTGCAGAGAGATTTTGATGAAGGCATGTGATACCAACATTAGAGAGCTCGAACCCAAGGTAAACAGTAGAAGTCTCAAAGAAGCAGCATTTTTTGAAATTGCATTTTAACCCAGCAGCCTGTAACACCAAAAACAGTGTACATAAGTTGTTCAGCAGTGGAGGAGCCAAGATAGTTGACACAGCCAGGCACAGAGCTTGTGAGTTGTTCGAGAAACCGTTTAAAAATCGCTGGGGCACTGCCCATGTTAAATGCTAACCACAAGTATTGATACAAGCCAAAAGGCATGTTATCAATAAAGAGCTGTTGAGACTCAGCATCAATGGGAAGCTGCAAATATGCATCAGAGAGGTTGACCTGGGAAAAAATACTGACCACCAGTGAGCTTAGCAAAAAGTTCATCAAGGCATGGCAAGGGATTTGATGCAGTCTGTCCAGCCATGGCTCATGAATTATGCAGACCTGGTAATGGTAATAAAAATGGTAATACATCTTCATCCCTTTCCATTTCTTTGTTGTCATGTTTGTTTTCTTTGTATGATCCTTCTATTTATTCATTTCCCCTTACAGTGCTCTCTTCTTTACTTAACAATGACTTGCCATTTGAATGCTTGATATTCATACAGCTGTTTGCCTTTTCTCAAAAGCTTTATTTGAATCTCATGTTTGTGGCATCTATCTTCTCCATTATCATAAATGTGAGGAAGTGTTCCGTCTTGACATTATATGGCAATTACGTCAAGCATGATAGAAAAATGTCACTGGCTAAGATCTGACAGCAGTAACAAGTATGATAGCCTCTGTACTGCTTTATAGATGAACGTCACAAAGGATTTATAACTGGCATGCATGCAATTGGTTTAGAGATACATAATATGCCACTGACAATGGGTTATACACTTGAACACTGATCTGGCTATTAAACATTTTACTTGTAGTTCATGGTGTTTAGAAGATGTCCTTTAAGTAACATAATGCCTCCACAACAAACACCACTTTGAAAATTGTTGCTCTAAACAATTCAACTTTTAAAGTAGATTAAATGCTCCTCGGTCCTGTGTTACAAATGTATCAGAGCCAAATACATATCTAAGAGATGCATGTAAACCTAAAAGGTGCATCATGGGATACAAATGATGACAGGTCACAATTACATTTTGAATTTGGTTGTAAAATTGTAAGCTAAGTCATCCGAGCATAAAAAAAAGAATAGGAGAGAGATCTTCACCATCCCATAGTCACAAATTGTGTCTTCTCATATGACAGCTTTATTGTTGTTAATAAGTCCCATGCAACCTTAGTTATGGATGCCCTCTTTCAAAAGTCATGTTATACATCATGGAAGAGATTTCTTTCCTTAAACTAATCCAGTATCTGGTTTTTTATAACAGATTTCATTATGTTGGTCTAAAACTTAGCTCTGAACATAGGTCTCCCTTTTGGTTAAGTGGTACATAGTTTCAAGAATTCTGGGAAGACTTGTGGATAAGCAGTTGTTTATCGCTATGGCTTTTCTTAAGGGCCATACACTACATCTCATAAATATCGATGGTTTGTAACCTTTCACTGTGTCATTAGGTTGCGCTTCCTCCCAGTTTTCCATTTTATTTCTTAAGGTAAGAACAGGCTCCATACATATGCCTGGGATTTCATCTAAAGTTGTTTCTATGACTTCGATAAAGTAAGCATTAAAGATTTAAGTGCTGCAACCATCTAAGGGGCTGGCAGGCTTTCTCCACTGCTGATTTACTAGATTTCAGGTTGCTTTGAATTAATTGTGGACTTGTCATATGAACCTGTATGTCAGAGATATTAAACAGCAAAATAATTTGATGAAGTACTGAAAACCTCAAGTTGAAAGAAAGTGCCTCAAATATGTGACATTATCAGAATTGTTGAGATCTTTGGGAGAATATTCCATGACAAAACAATCCCACTTGATATGCAAGATGTATTATATGGGCAAAGAATCCTCACATTTTACGAAAAAATTAATAAACCTTACTCCAAAAGAAATTGGCCAGTTGTGAGGACGACTCGCACCCAGAAGGTTCCATACAAACCCAGTTATATCTTGTACGAACTTAATCATATATAAAGACAATTCATCCATACTGAGATTTGAGACTCTCAGTCATTTTTGCCTGTTATCAACACTGATACTGGCAAAGTACCAGTCCTGCAAATTCTAAGACTTTCAAGAATGTTTTAATTTTAAGTTTGAAGTTGCATAACAAATGATATATAGTGGTATATAATTATAAATTAACACTTGCCCAATTTTTTCCCTTTTCTTCAACTGTTAAACCTTGTTTCTTGCCAGATTTCATGATTCTAGGCCAACGGTAAGTACCCTACAAGTTTTGAGGAGTTAATTTTCATGTAACTATGTGACATAAATGGCCATGTCTTTTGATTAGAAGCTTACAGTTTTTAATATAGCCAAGTGACTGTACACCTTACTATGTGCAATAAATTTCAATGTGATACCTCTGCCCATTCCAGAGGGAAAGAGGTCTCAACATACAAACAGAAAGACAGCCAGATATATAAATAAAAAGAGAGAGATACCCATGTAATACAATAACAAATTATCAGTTTTCAGATTTCTTTCCTGTAGTTACTGTTAAACCTTTTATATTTCTCAAAAAGAGCAGGCACTGAAAGGTGTAAATATTGCCAAATTATAAGTTTAATAAGTCATAGTTGAAAAATACTGGTGTGAATTATTTACAGAAGAATGGAAAGTGTGGTACAACACACCTCACGGAAGAAGAGTTTGAGGTCTAAAGAATATAAGAGCATGCCAGGAAAATCTACATTTATAGCATTTGTGGACTCAAGAGAAAGCTTTTGACAAAGTTCACTGGAATACATTATTTAAAATTCTTAAGGTTGCAGGGACAAATTACAGGGAGCAAAAGGTTATCCACATGCTGCAGCAGTGAGAATCAACGAACATGAAAGGGAAGCAGCAGTCAAGAATAGAGAGAGGCAGGGTTGTGTAGCCCATCTCAATTTTATTCTGTCAGTATATTGAGCAAGTGGTACAGGAAGCAAGGGAGAAATTTGAAAAATGAATTAAAGTCAGGAAGGAGAAATAGAAACTTGAAGATTTTGTGATGACTTGGTAATTCTATCAAATTCAGCAAAGGACTTGGAAGAACCGTTAAATGGAATGGATGGTGTCTCGAGTAGAGGTTATAAGATGAATACTGACAAATGTAATACAAGGGTAGTGGAATGTAGTGGAACTGATGCTGAGGTAAATAGACTGGGAAATGTGACACAGAAACTAGTACATTAGTTATGTTTGGAGTAAAATAATCAATTATGTCTGAAGTAAAGAGGATTTAAATGTAGACTGACAATAGTAAGAAAGGTATTTCTGAACAGAAAAAATAAATTTGTTTACATCAAATATAAATTTAAATATATGAAAGTCTTTTCCAAGGGCATTTGTCTTGAGTGTAGGCTTTTATGGAAGTGAAACATGGATGATGAACAGTTCAGACAAGAACAGACTACAAACTTTTGAAAAATGGTGCTACAGAAGAGTTATGAAGATCAGGTGAGTGGATAATATAAGATACTTAAATTTGCATCACATCTTGATTAAAGGATAGATTTGTTGATAGGGCATATGATGAGGACTCAATTTGGTAATGGAGAGAAGGGAAGGAGGCCAAGTTATGACTACAGTAAGAAATACACGGAACCAGGTGTAAACAAACGAGACTCCTTCTCGGTAAGAGAAGAAGATTTCTCGATTAAGGAAGATTATGGACATAAAGAAATATCGAAAGAAGTCTTCTCAGCATCATGTATAAAATAATTCTACAAAGAAGATACAACAGAAGAAGAAGGTGAAAATATTCAGCGACAGTCACGGCCAGAACATACAGGAACAAACAGTGTAAATAACTGTAAAGCCTGGTGCCAGTTTTGACAATGTGGTTAAAAGTGTTAATGAAGACTGCTCAGAACTCACAAAAAAAACAGTGTGGTGATAATAGGAGGTGCAAACAATGTTTACAGAAATGAAGCCACGGACTTTGTTAAGAAGCTGATCACAGTGCTGTGAGTCCTGCATTTCACAAACGTAATTGTAACAGCACTTCCACAAAGGTATGATCTTCTGGACTGGTCATGTGTTAACAAAGAAATTCGACAAACGAATTATAAGTTAAAAAGCTTTTGTGCCAAATTTGTAAATGTAAACCTCATAGTTGTTGATACTTATGAAAGAAACTGTTTTACATGCCATGGAATGCATCCCAACAAACGTGCTAAGAAAAGATTAGCTGCGAGCATTAATGATGTGCTTGGACAGATATCTCATGATAACAAAAACAGACCTGTTATTGCAATGGAAGCTCCTTCACAGGGAAACTAATATGGTAGGTCTGAAAGAACTAACAAAGTGAGGGACCATAAATTAGCAGTAAAGACTCACATAGGTGTAAACTTTGCTGACAGTTTAATAGATATTGTAAGTTCTTTAGTCAGTAAAAATAGCTTCATAATGCACTTAAACATAGGTGGTGTGTTGGGAGAAATGATAAACAAACTATATGACTTAGAAATACTCTTAGGGCAAATAAACTCTGTAAAAGTCATATGTTTGAATGAACATTAGCTTAAGTGGGACAATGTCAAGCTACTAAATTCACTCTCATGATACAAGTTAGCATCGATTTTTTCCAGAAAAAAGGGGTATGGGGGATCATGTATATTAGTTGAACAGACACAAAACTTCGAAGCCAAAATGACTTTCGATTGTTTAAATGAGGAACAGATATTCGAAAGCTGTTGCATTGAGCTGTCTGAAAATGGTTTACTAATCATAAGCATATATCATGTCCCGGAATATTGGGCTACTAGGGCATTTCTAGAGAAATTTGAAACTCTGATAAGTAGGTTGCATGTAGGGAAACCATATAAAAAGATTGTAATTTGTTCTGATTTTAATATAGATACAAGAGATGAAAACGGATTTGTTACCACCCTGAAGGATTTGTTGGCTACAAACGGCTTAACACTAAATTTTAGTGAGGACACCAGGATAACAGCCACTTCTGCCACAAGCACTGATAATATAGTGAGCAGCAAATATTATGGGAATACAGAAAAACATTTATTAGAATTAGGAATATCTGATCACTCAGCACTTTTTATGTCATTGCCATACATAGACAAAACATATAGGCCCACAGTAAAATTGGTCAGAAATTTCAGCCAGCCAAATATAAACACATTTATCTTGAAATTAAAGAAAACCCACTGGACCTTCAGCAACCAGTGTTCAGTAAACAATAATTACAACACTTTCATATCTGAATTCAAGAACATTTTCAATGAATGCTTTCCCTTCGTATCAACACATGATAAATACAATAAAAGTGAGACATGGGTTATGGAAGGTATCAGGATCTCTAATATTAGAAAGAGGGAAATGCATAAGGAAACGAAAACCAACCATGATGCTGAATTTATTAGGTACAAAATCAAATACAAAAAATATTTGATCGGGTAGTTAAACAAGCTAAACAAATGGCAAACAGTAAATATATAGCTAATGCCTCAAATAAATCAGAAGCAGTATGGCTGGTTGTCAGAAAGAAACAGGTACTGAAGAAACAAAACATTTTAATTACAAACTAGAAATTGGTAGGAATATTGTTACTAGCACTCGGCACATCTGTGAAGAATTTAATAAGTATTTCATAACCACAAACAAAATTCATAACTTCTTGCTTCCACTAATAAGACCTGATGCAGTACTGCAGGAACTAAGAGAATTTAAATTTACTGGAGTATCATGTCAGGAAGTAGCTAACATCATACAATCCCTAAAAAATCTTAAATCTGTGGGCTGGGTAGAAATTCCAGCAAATATCATAAAGGTAGGAAGTGACAGATTTGCACCTCAACTCTGTAAAACAATAAACCAATCATTTGATGAGGGCTGCTTTCCAGACAGACTGAAATATGCTGACATCTGTCCAATCTACAAAAAGGGAAAACAAGATGATTTAGTAAATTTCCGCCCAGTGTCTATACTCCAAATTTTCTCTAAAATAGTTGAACGAATAGTATGTAATCAGTTAGAAAAGTGCAATAAAGAAGGTAATATTATTCTCAATAACCAGTATGGGTTTAGGAAGGGACAAAACACTTTACAAGCTGTAAATGAACTAATCTCTAAAGTAAGTAAATGCCTCGACAACAAACAGAGGGTATCTGGTATTTTTTGTGACCTCTCAAAGGTGTTTGACATAGTAAACCATAAGCTACTGCTCCAAAAATTGGGTACCTATGGCTTCCATGGAAAATCTATAGGATGGTTTTCATCTTATCTCAAAAAAAGACACCAAAGGATGGTGATACATCAAAAGGGAGAGAAAACTTGCTCTAGCTGCCAAGAAATTCAAGCAGGTGTGCCCCAGGGCTCAATATTAGGACCACTTCTGTTCTTATATTGCATAAATGACATGCCTAGCAAAGTAAATACAGATACAATACTTTACGCAGATGACTAAACTGCTGTAATCTGCTGCAAAAGCATTGATGAATTAGTGTGGACCATGAAACAAACTCTACAAGAATTTGAACAATGGATAAGAAATAATGCTATGAAATTTAATCCTGAAAAAACCCAAATCATACACTTCAGAACCAAACAAACTACTGAATGTATATCGCAAATAGAATATTCAGGTAAAGAACTGACCACAGTTGATTCTGTAAAATTTCTTGTGATAACTTTAAATAAAAACTTGAAATGGACTGGCCATGTGGACAGTTTACTGAAGAGATTAAATAGTTTAGTTTATGCAATGAGGTTATTACACAAAGTAATGGATTTAACTGTGAAGAAAACTGTATACCATGCATATTTCATAACAGTTATAAGATATGGAATTAAAAAAAAAATCAGAGAAATGACAGGAACCAATAGTAGACATTCATGCAGACCACTATTTGAAACCCGGGACTTCATGAAATCCCTTCCATCTTCATATATGAAATACTTCTCTTTGAACAGAAAAACTTGCATCTATTTGAAGGAAATACATTCACACATGCCTATGAAACTAGACATAAATTGAAATACATGCTACCTTCTCACTGACTCACATTATATGAAAATACTCCATATTACATGGCTCTGAAGATCAGAAATAAGATGAGGTCAATATTTGGGGAATCCACTTTGGAGACCATTGGCACATACTTAAAAAGCAAATGTTACTATAGTCTAGAAGAATTTCTAAATGAATAAAAAGCTAATGATATAGTTTAGAAGAATTTATAAATAGGAACAGGGAAGTAAGGATACAAGTACAAATGGTATACTTTCGAAGCCATGTAGATACAAAGTATACACGTTCACTGTATATTCATGTTTATATATAGAATTGTATTCCATTCAGTACATCCATACTTTATATAGGTGTGTGAAGTTTATGGTAATGATTCAACGAGTTACAAAATGATTTAAAATACAATGCTGTATTTTCATTATAATAAGCAATGTACATATTATGTATTTCCTGTAGTATATAAAATACTGTAACAACTTAGGTTAAAGTCTGACGAGTCACCAATGTTCTCAATCAAATGATTGTATAAAAACATGCTATGTGACAATAAAGTATCTTATATTATCTTAAAGCTGAAGAGCTTTAATAGTGGGATGGATAGCATACAGGGCTATATCATATCAGTTTCAAAATGAAGACAACAACACATACTTACAATGGTAAGCATATCCCATTTTTGAATCAGGTTATAACTAGAATCTCTGGGTTTGTCACCACAATAATTCTGATACTTTATTTCTGCAGTATTCTAGTTATATATTTACAGGGTGTTTCAAAAATGACCGGTATATTTGAAACGGCAATAAAAACTAAACGAGCAGCGATAGAAATACACCGTTTGTTGCAATATGCTTGGGACAACAGTACATTTTCAGGCGGACAAACTTTCGAAATTACAGTAGTTACAATTTTCAACAACAGATGGCGCTGCAAGTGATGTGAAAGATATAGAAGACAACGCAGTCTGTGGGTGCGCCATTCTGTACGTCGTCTTTCTGCTGTAAGCGTGTGCTGTTCACAACGTGCAAGTGTGCTGTAGACAACATGGTTTATTCCTTAGAACATACGAATTTTCTGGTGTTGGAATTCCACCGCCTAGAACACAGTGTTGTTGCAACAAGACGAAGTTTTCAACGGAGGTTTAATGTAACCAAAGGACCGAAAAGCGATACAATAAAGGATCTGTTTGAAAAATTTCAACGGACAGGGAACGTGATGGATGAACGTGCTGGAAAGGTAGGGCGACCGCGTACGGCAACCACAGAGGGCAACGCGCAGCTAGTGCAGCAGGTGATCCAACAGCGGCCTCGGGTTTCCGTTCGCCGTGTTGCAGCTGCGGTCCAAATGACGCCAACGTCCACGTATCGTCTCATGCGCCAGAGTTTACACCTCTATCCATACACAATTCAAACGCGGCAACCCCTCAGCGCCGCTACCATTGCTGCACGAGAGACATTCGCTAACGATATAGTGCACAGGATTGATGACGGCGATATGCATGTGGGCAGCATTTGGTTTACTGACGAAGCTTATTTTTACCTGCACGGCTTCGTCAATAAACAGAACTGGCGCATATGGGGAACCGAAAAGCCCCATGTTGCAGTCCCATCGTCCCTGCATCCTCAAAAAGTACTGGTCTGGGCCACCATTTCTTCCAAAGGAATCATTGGCCCATTTTTCAGATCCGAAACGATTACTGCATCACGCTATCTGGACATTCTTCGTGAATTTGTGGCGGTACAAACTGCCTTAGACGACACTGCGAACACCTCGTGGTTTATGCAAGATGGTGCCCGGCCACATCGCACGGCCGACGTCTTTAATTTCCTGAATGAATATTTCGATGATCGTGTGATTGCTTTGGGCTATCCGAAACATACAGGAGGCGGCGTGGATTGGCCTACCTATTCGCCAGACATGAACCCCTGTGACTTCTTTCTGTGGGGACACTTGAAAGACCAGGTGTACCGCCAGAATCCAGAAACAATTGAACAGCTGAAGCAGTACATCTCATCTGCATGTGAAGCCATTCCGCCAGACACGTTGTCAAAGGTTTCAGGTAATTTCATTCAGAGACTACGCCATATTATTGCTACGCATGGTGGATATGTGGAAAATATCGTATTATAGAGTTTCCCAGACCGCAGCGCCATCTGTTGTTGAAAATTGTAACTACTGTAATTTCGAAAGTTTGTCTGCCTGAAAATGTACTGTTGTCCCAAGCATATTGCAACAAACGGTGTATTTCTATCGCTGCTCGTTTAGTTTTTATTGCCGTTTCAAATATACCGGTCATTTTTGAAACACCCTGTAGATATGCTTGTGTTGTTGCAACCCATGGTTCTATGTTGTTGTTGTGGTCTTTAGTCCAGAGAATGGTTTGCAGCTCTCCATGCTACTCTATCCTGTGCAAGCTTCTTCATCTCTGTATTCATGCCTTGGTCTCCCTCTACAATTTTTACCCTCCGCACTTCTCCCCAGCACTAAATTAATGACCCGTTGATGCCTCAGAACGTATCCTACCAACTGATCCCTTATTCTAGTCAAGTTGTGGCACAAATTCCTCTTCTCCCCAATTCTATTAGTACCTCCTCATTAGTTACGTGATTTACCCATCTAATCTTCAGCATTCTTCTGTAGAACCACATTTCAAAAGCTTCTATTCTCTTCTTGGCAAAACTATTTATCGTCCATGTTTCACTTCCGTATATGGCAACAATCCATACAAATACTTTCAGAAAAGACTTCCTGACTGCTAAATCTATACTCGATGTTAACAAATTTCTCTTCTTCAGAAACGCTTTCCTTGCCACTGCCAGTCTACATTTTATATCCTCTCTACTTCGACCATCATCAGTTATTTTGCTCCCCAAATAGCAAAACTCATCTACTACTTTAAGTGTCTCATTTCCTAATCTATTTCCCTCAGCATCACCTCATTTAATTCCCCTATATTCCATTATCCTCATTTTGCTTTTTTTAATGTTCATCTTATATCCTCCTTTCAAGACACTGTCCACATTCCATTCAACTGTTCTTCCAAGTCCTATGCTGCCTCTGACAGAATTACAACGTCATCCGCAAACCTCTAGGTTTTCATTTCTTCTCCCTGGATTTTGATTCTCGCTACAATTTTCTCTTTGGTTTCTTTTATTGTTTGCTCAATGTGCAGATTGAATAACATCAGGGGTAGGCTACAACCCTGTCTCACTCCCTTCTTACCCACTGCGCCCCTTTCATGCCCCTCGACTCTTATAACTGCCATCTGGTTTCTACACAAATTGTAAATATCCTTTCGCTCCCTGTATTTTACCCCTGCCACCTTCAGAATTTGAAAGGGTGTATTCCAGTCAACATTGCCAAAAGCTTTCTCTAAGTCTACAAATGCTAGAAATGTAGGTTTGCCTTTCCTTAATCTATCGTCTAAGATAATTCATAAGGTCAGTATTGCCTCACATGTTCCAACATTTTTACAGAATCCAAACTAATCTTGCCTGAGATTGGCATATACCACTTTTTCTATGCATCTGTATAGAATTCGTGTTAGTATTTTGCAGCCGTGACTTATTAAACTGATAGTTCAGTAATTTTCACACCTGTCAACACTTCCTTTTTTTGGGATTGGAATTATTATACTCTTCTTGATGTCTGAGGTTATTTCACCTATCTTATACATCTTACTCACCAGATGGTAGAGTTTTGTCAGGGCTGACTCTCCCAAGGCTATTTGTAGTTCTAATGGAATGTTGTCTACTCCAGGGGCCTTGTTTTCGCTTAGGTCTTTCAGTGATATGTCAAATTCTTCAGACAGTAGCATATCTCCCATTTCATCTTCATCTATGTCCTCTTGCATCTCCATAATATTGCCCTCAAGTACATCTCCCTTGTATAGACCCTGTAAATAGTGTACCACCTATCAGCTTTCCCTTCTTTGCTTAGAACTGGTTTTCCGTCTGAGCCCTTGTTATTCATACAAGTGGTTCTCTTTTCTCCAAAGATCTCTTTAATCTCCTTGTAGGCAATATCTATCTTACTCCTAGTGACATATGCCTCTACATCCTTACATTTGTCTTGTAGCCATCCCTGCTTAGCCATTTTGCACTTCCTGTTGATCTCATTTCTGAGGCGTTTGTATTCCTTTTTGCTTGCTTCATTTGCTGCATTTTTATATTTTTCCTGTCATCAGTTAAATTCAATAGCTCTTCAATTACTCAATGATTTCTACTAGCCCCCTTCTTTTTACCTACTTGATCCTCTGCTGCCTTCACTATTTCATGTCTCAAAGCTACCCATTCTTCTTCTATTGTATTTCTTTCCTCCATACTTGTCAATCATTCCCTAATGCTCTATCTGAAATTTTCAACAACCTCTGGTTCTTTTAGTTTAACCATGTTCCATCTCCTTGAATTCCCACCTTTTTGCAGTTTCTTCACTTTTAATCTACAGTTCATCACCAATAGATTGTGGTCTGAGTCTCTGTCTTACCATTATATAATCTGAAACCTTCCAGTGTCTCCAGCCCTCTTCCATGTATACAACCTTCTTTCATGATTCTTAAACCAAGTGTTAGCTATGATTAAATTATGCTCTGTGCAAAATTCTACCAGGTGGCTTCCTCTTTCATTCCTTACCCCCGATCCATATTCACCCACTACATTTGCTTCTCTTCCTTTTCCTACTAATGAATTCCAGTCCCTCATGACTATTAAATTTTTGTCTTCCTTCTTTATCTGAATAATTTTTTTATCTCATAATACAGTTGTCCAGAATGTTTTACCCAAGAGGACACCATCATCATTTAACCATACAGTAAAGCTGCATGCCCTCTGGAAAAATTATGGCTGTAGTTTCCCCTTGCTTTCAGCCGTTCGCAGTACCAGCACAGCAAGGCCGTTTTGGTTAGTGTTACAAGGCCAGATCAGTCAATCATCCAGACTGTTGCCCCTGCAACTACTGAAAAGGCTGCCCTCTTCAGAAAGCACATGTTTGTCCGGCTTCTCAATAGATACCTCTCCATTGTGGTTGCACCTGTGGTACGGCTATCACTGAGTGACAAAACCTCCCCACCAACGGCAAGGCCCATGGCTCATGGGAGAACAATGAATAATATGCAACTTTCAGAACACACATTTTTTACAATCTTTGCTTATCATGTTTATGCCAAATATATATATTTTTAGATAGCTTGCAGGTATGAAATCTAAATGCATGTCCCACAGGAGCCTGTTCTGGATTGTGATTACCAAGAATTTGTCTAGTATTCTTTTTTATAGTTCATTTTTGCTGTATAATTTTACACAAAACTTCATTTGTTCATTGTTTTGGATTCCATTATTGGAGTCTTTGTAACACTGACATTTACATGTTTTTTTTACTGAAATGTAGGACTCTTGCTCAGTACCCTACCACTTCAGCATAAATTTAAAACATACTTCATTAGCCACTCTCTTACTAATTATCCAAATATCTAGATTCAAGGAATGAAACTTCCTGTTAGCTACATGTCAAGTAGCAGTGTTCATTGAAAGTTGCAAAACAAGTTGTAATGTACTGTACCCAAGAATCAGTATTTATAGATTTAGGTAACTATTACCTTTAAAAATACTGACAAAATCAAGTTAATATTAAGCTATCAATTAGAGATAAACAGCCTGTATTTAGTATAACTGTGGAGGGAACATCTTTTTTCAAAGTAGCAGTTTTCTTTCTAATTCACTCAATTTAGCTGACAAAAACATGAATAACATTTTGCAGTACAGTGATAACTGATTTATGATGTGGACACTGATCAAGTTTCTATAATTTGCTTGGTGTTTATTAATCAGTTCCTTCCGTCATTCCAGATCCCTGAAGGTTCTTCTGCTCAGTAGGATCTACAGAACAAGATTGATTAATTAATTAATTTATGAATACTGCTTGCTTAATATTTTCAATACTGTACTTATATTTACCAAAGAATATTGGTTATCAGCATGTTGTAATAAGAAGTTCTGTGTACATTAAATTTTGTTACTCATCTAAGAGAACAACATAAAAGAACAACAAGAATCTAAGAGAACAACAAGAATCTAAGAGAACAACAAGAATCTAAGAGAACAACAAGAATCTTAAATCTTTTAATTCATGCAACCAGCAAAATTAGTGTCTAAGACAGTAAGTTAGAATTTTTTTTAATCTCCAAAGGATCCCAGTACATCACTTGTGGTTTAAGATGCTTAAAAGCTTTAAAGCTTTTCCATCCAAATACAGACTCTGACCTTGAACCCTAGACAAAGAGATAAAGTAATTTCAGTCTGTCTTGAATGAAAAACGGCCTACAGTTGCACTAAATTATGTTTATTTTAAAATTTGACCATGGTTTCTGCTACAATAATATAGCCTTCTTCAGAAGTGCTAAAAAATGATCAAAATAACATCTAGACCAGTGATAGAATCTACACATAAACTTCAAAATTAGGTAAGTGATAACATATTACTTACATACACTCTAAAAAAACTGTTAATGACACTGAACTATTGTGTAAAGAAGCAAAGGGTATGAAATTAGATTTATTGGAGGAGATGCAGATATACAAGCACACAAGTTTTACAGTAGGAATTTACTGAATGATAAGTGTTATTTGAAAAGTTCCAGCTTCCTTGAAGGTTTTCTTGTATGGAATGGAAGGAATTATCAAGGAGGAACTTCTTCAGTTTTTTAACTTTTTATACCTGGGATTCACAGTCAGAGTTTGGAGCATAAGTAACTAGTGATGAGCTAATGAACATGAGTGTCTACAGACTATGTTGTTTTATGACATATGGATATGTATGCTCACAATATGTAACAGCGTCACAAATGTATTTAATAATAATGACAACGGCATATAAATGTGTCGGCTCATTTTAAGTTGACATGACTTAAAGCCACAAAAATCTGCACTTGATAATGGCCTAAGGCCGAAACTGCAATCATGAAATAAAGAAATTGTTACAGTCACTGGCGTAAATATGATGTCTTTTATAAAGTTCTTCAGTTTGTTCTTGAATTTTACTTTACCATCTATCAGACATTTTATATCAATGGGTACGCTATCAAAAATATTTTTTACACCATTGTGCAGCCCTTTTAGTGCTAAAGACAACATTAATGTGGATTAATGAATGCCATTTCTCCTTCTGGTATTGTAATTTGAACTGTAGTGGATTATTTACAACAAACTTCATCAGGGAATAAATACACTGTGAAACAGTGTTCAGAATGCCAAGCTCGTTAAACAGATGTCTACAACAAGATCATGGATGTAAACCACACATTACTCTTACAGACATTTTTGAGCAATGAAGACTTTCTTTCTTAAAGATGAGTTACCCCAGAACATTATTCCATAAGACATTATTGAATGAAAATATGATATGCAAAATATGTCAACTAACTGATTTGTCTCTGCCAAAGATTTATAATGAATTTAAGTGCAAACATGACTGAACTACAGTGTTTTAGGAGTTACAAAACATGATTTTTCCAGTTTATCAAACAATGGAAAATCCAGGATGGAATGTATTAATATTATAAAAAGGAAAGTTGCTACCCTCCATATAGCGGAGATGCTGAGTTGCAGATAGGCACAACAAAAATACTGTCACAAAGCTTTCGGCCAGTAAGGCCTTCATCAAAAATAGATGACACAAAAACACACACACACACACACACACACACACACACACACACACACACACACACACTCTCTCTCTCTCTCTCTCTCTCTCTCACACACACACACACACACACTCACACAAACACAACTACACACACGACTGCAGTCTCAAGCAACTGAAGCCACACTATGAGCAGCAGTACCCATGCATAATGGGAGTGGCAACAAGTGGTGACTGGGTGGGGGTAAGGAGGAGGCTGGTGTGGGGAGGGGGAGGGTTAGTAATGTAGGGGTGGCAGACAATGAAGTGCTGCATGTTAGACAGAGAACAAGAGAGAGATGGGGAATGGGGGAAGGGGGTGGGGGTGGAAAAGGAGGAAAGTAAAAAGACTGGGTGAGATGGTGGAATGCAGGCTGTGGAGTACTGGAATGGGAACAGGGAAGGGGCTGGATGGGTGAGGACAGCGACTACCGAAGTAACGAGGGTTGAGGCCAGGAGGGTTACGGAAACAGGATCCTATATTCCCATCTTACACAAACAGCAACTATTGACCAACCTCTTCATATCATCTCTCATGGATGGCCAAGTCAATTGTTAGCTAATCTTAGCATGGGTTTTGGCAACACCCAAATGACCTCCAACAACTGAGTCATGAAAATAATGAAAAACATAACCAAACAACTGTTGGGGCAGACAGATTTTAGGCTGTCTATCTCTGCCAATTTGCTTACATAGTACACCTGTAATTATAGAGTAACCCAGAATATGTTTGGCCGAAAGCAGATTTTCCCTAATCGCTCCCCACCTTTGGTCCTCTTGCCGTTTGCCACCAATGTCCACAAACAATTCAAGAATCTCACCAAGGACCCCTGTTACAAGTACGTGATCCACATCTTGGGAATCTTGTTCTTCCTCAGCAATCATATGGCTTAAGGCATCGGCAAAAAGTTATCAGCACCACGAATGTGTCTGACCTTAAACCGAAAGGTGGAAACTCGAACAACCCAATGAGCAAGTCCCCCAGTTTTTTTTCGGGGATGGGCCAACACCCAACTTAATGCCTGATTATCACTTTCCAATGAAAATTCATGATGCTCAAGGTATAACCTAAACTTCTCAAGGACAAAGAGCATGGCCAATGCCTCCAATTCATAAACAGAATAGTTGGATTCAGCGCCCGACAAACATCTTGAAACATAAGGAACAGGACGTCTATTGCCATCGACTTCTTGCATAAGAACAGCCGCAAGACCCCCCCCCCCTCGAGGCATCCATTTGAAGAATAAAGGTTTTACTGAAGTCTTGTACTACTAAAATGGGAGGATTAGTAAGGGCAGTTTTAAGTGCCTCAAAAGCCGCTTGCTGGCTCTCTCCCCACTGAAACTCACTGTTCTTACTACGCAAACTATTCAGAGGAGCAGCTAACTAAGCAAAATTTGGAACAAAATTGCAAAAATAGTTCACCATGCCTATAAATCTGGCAATCTCCTTCTTATTACAAGTAAGATGGAACCACTTTAAACTGACAATACATTCTCGATCAACCCTGATCCTGTCGGCCGAAACCAAGTGTCCAAAAAGGAAATTTTGCCGCGACATAACTTAATTTTGTCAGGTTTAGCAGTTAACCCAAACTGTTCCAAATGATCAAAAACCAACCCAGAATGCTGAAGATGTTAATCAAAATTGGCATTATAGACTACAACATCATCTAAATAATTGCAGACACAGTTAAACTTCAGATCACCCAAAACACTATCTAATAGGTGTGAGAGATCTGATGCCCCAGTAGGAAGCACAAAAGGACCATGATTGAATTCAAATAAATTCTAATCAGTTACAAAAGCAGTAATGGGCTTAGAATCCTTGGTAAGCAGTATTTGATAATAAGCCTGATTTACATCGGGCACAGAAAACCAATGTGCTCGAGCAAACCACGTAAAGCAGTTATGAAGATAAGGCATGGGGACCGACTCTAATATAACCTTCTGATTGAGCTGACAATAATCAACAATCGGATGATAGTACTTACCATGTTCCTTAGACACTAAAAATATCGGTGACAAATAAGGAGATGTAGATGGCCGCATGATGCCATTGGTTAGCATCTCATCGATCTTTTGGCATAACACCCACATCTTCAGGGGTGAAACATGGTAAGGAGCCTGACATACAGGAATATCATCAACCAGATGGATTTTATAATGAATACGATTGGTGACCCCTAACTGATTAGTAAGAACCTGAGGATAAAGTTGTAATAACTGAAGCAAATGGGATCCCTCAAGTCGAGACAGATGACCAACATCGAACTGGGAAACCATGTTATTAACAGTTTTTAACCCAAGAGACCCATGACAAGAACTAAACAAATTTCTTACTCGGGCAAAAGGTGCAACTAAAGGCACCAGCAGCAAAATCAAGAATCAACCCAAACTTGCAAATGAAATCACATCCCAACAACAGACTGACGGACAAATTCTTAACAACCAACAGATGAACCGGCCAGGAAAAGCCACCTATTGCAATGTTTCCCCGTATCTCACCTACCAAGGGCAACCTCTGGCAAATTACCACACAACATCCCTGCATGGAGGGAGACAAAGAAGGGAATTTGCACAAAACTCCAAGTACCATACATAATCAAGTATATAAATTGCACTACACAAATCTAGCAGGGCACAAACAGGTTCATGATTAATCAGGGTGCCGATGCAGTGAAGCCAAGCCCCTGACACTAATTTAACATGGCGCATCCTTTAGGAGGACAAAATTGAAAACACCGTCCACTCCTCTTGTGGCATCACTTGCTCACACAAGGCAATTGCTGTAGTTGGCAATCGCGAACTAAATGATTCACAGCCCCACACCTAAAACATGTATGCTGCATCTCTTATGAGAGAAGTATCCCCTTAGGCCGTTTGACAAGTGACATTTGATCTTGAGCAGTGGATGTTTCCAAATGATGTTCATCGGCAAATCTAAACACTTCAATAAAATCAATCAGACTCATCAAACCAGTGTATGAAAGCGGCTCCTGAACAAATTGGGTCCACAACCAGTCTTCATGTTTCATTCCTTGCACTATAACTAGAACAGCATCATGTTCACATACAGACACATAAAGCACGTGAACAGCCATTTGAACCTGCTCAACATACTGGGACAAGCTCTTATTGAACCCCTGGACCCTCCAATAATATTGGGCCTCCAAGTACTGCGGAACTCTAGGTGAAAGTTTATGTCTGATAATGCACCTCTCAACTCACAAAAGGTAGCCTGCCCATGCAAGACTTCTGAAAAAGTTTCAATAAGATCACCATCAAATAAGGGATACAAAAGATGCAAATAATTATCTTGGGAACCTGTAAGGCATCAACATGTATCTCAAGATTAACGGTTGCCCATAACACCTTCTGAACTTGATCTAAATTGTCAATCATTAACTGGGAAATCCCCTGCAGAAGGTACATAATGGGATTAAGCAATTTGGCAAACATTTCTGACACTTCCTCCTTAAACTCTTGACCATGCAAACTTTGATTATTATGGGCTAAGGAACTCAAACTTTCTTCATCACCATCACGAATATGACCCAACCCCAACACACTGGCCTTAACCTGCAAGCTGCTTACTTTCTGGACAAGTTGGCCAACCAAGTCTTGCTGTTCTCTATTTAATGATACCAATTCCAAATCGTGAATGCACGAGTACCAATGACATAACTGGGCTTGTGATCTCCCCCTCTGTTTTGAGGTGACACGTGTACCATGGAGAAATGCAATATTCTGGGTGAACTCCTCAATGGCACTACCAATCAGACGTAAAGCATCACTGATCTGTCCAACAAGTTCACCCGAAATGATGACAGGACTAATCAGGCCCCCACGCAATCTAGCAACCAATTCGGCCACCCTCCCTTGCGTGTGCTGTTGCCAAATACTCAACTCACAGACCAATTGTTCCCTCTTTGAAAGGGCAAGACTGAGACAGTCCTGCTACCCCATCATGACTCAAGCCAAGTGGAATACAATATAAAACAAAAATCAAAATTAATAAATACTTATCCAAGATTGCTATACAGCAAATGCAAACAGTGAAGCAAAATACTAGCTACCCTCCCACTGGTCAGAAAGGAAAATAACCATGCTCTGCTACCATTTGTGGCATCTCATTTTCTTTTATCCCAGTAACTCTCTGAAAAATCTTAATATAAGCTTTAATTAAAAAACATTAATTCTATCATTACTGAGGATGAGGAACAAGGGAATACGAATCACCTGCAAGGTTCACTTTAAGTTTGCATTTATTGCAACACAACCAGTTAAAACACCAACAATTACATGTTGCTATTCATTAGGTAGGTCACAGCTATTCTGACAAGAATTTACACAAAACAGATTAAGGCCTGAAAATTTAGAAATTTTAAATTCAACAAAAATTATGTAATAAACAGTTAAACTGGAGAACAACTTGGTTCAGATTTGACTGGTATACATTATAGCACTGAAACACTTTTCAGTGAGATAAATCATAGAACACAGAGAACTAAGCAAATTCACACATTACAGGAAGCCGGGTCAGTTAGTTTAATTTGAGAGTGATATTTCAGTGGGCTTACTTAAACACTGAATAAGACAGGATAAATCTGGCACCCATTAAAAGGGGCATATAATTAAATCATGGAAATAACACAGTACATCTACATCTACAACTACATGATTACTCTGCAATTCACATTTAAGTGCTTGGCAGAGGGTTCATCGAACCACAATCATATTATCTCTCTACCATTCCACTCCCGAACAGCGCACGGGAAAAATGAACACCTAAACCTTTCTGTTCAAGCTCTGATTTCTCTTATTTTATTTTGATGATCATTCCTACCTATGTAGGTTGGGCTCAACAAAATATTTTCGCATTTGGAAGAGAAAGTTGGTGACTGAAATTTCGTAAATAGATCTCGCCGCGACAAAAAACATCTTTGCTTTAATGACTTCCATCCCAACTCGCATATCATATCTGCCACACTCTCTCCCCTATTACATGATAATACAAAATGAGCTGCCCTTTTTTGCACCCTTTCGATGTTCTCCGTCAATCCCACCTGGTAAGGATCCCACACCGCACAGCAATATTCTAACAGAGGACGAACGAGTGTAGTGTAAGCTGTCTCTTTAGTGGGCTTGTTGCATCTTCTAAGTGTTCTGCCAATGAAATGCAACCTTTGGCTCGCCTTCCCCACAATATTATCTATGTGGTCTTTCCAACTGAAGTTGTTCGTAATTTTAACACCCAGGTACTTAGTTAAAGTGACAGCCTTGAGAATTGTACTATTTATCGAGTAATTGAATTCCAGCGGATTTCTTTTGGAACTCATGTGGATCACCTCACACTTTTCGATATTTAGCGTCAACTGCCACCTGCCACACCATACAGCAATCTTTTCTAAATTGCTTTGCAACTGATACTGGTCTTCGGGTGACCTTACTAGACGGTAAATTACAGCATCATCTGTGAACAACCTAAGAGAACTGCTCAGATTGTCATCCAGGTCATTTATATAGATCAGGAACAACAGAGGTCCCAGGACGCTTTCCTG
The DNA here is from genome assembly GCF_021461385.2 of Schistocerca piceifrons. NCBI lineage: Eukaryota > Metazoa > Arthropoda > Insecta > Orthoptera > Acrididae > Schistocerca > Schistocerca piceifrons. The sequence goes on from NC_060144.1 coordinate 51,206,748, forward strand.
GGGAACACCTGATATCACTTCAGTTTTACTCGATGATTTGCCATCTATTACTACGAACTGCGACCTTCCTGACAGGAAATCACGAATCCAGTTGCACAACTGAGATGATACCCCATAGGTCTGCAGCATGATTAGAAGTCGTTTGTGAGGAATGGTGTCAAAAGCTTTCCAGAAATCCAGAAATACGGAATCAACTTGAGATCCCCTGTCGATAGCGGCCATTACTTCTTGCAAATAAAGAGCTAGCTGCGTTGCACAAGAATGATGTTTTCTGAAACCATGCTGATTATGTATCAATAGATCATTCCCTTTGAGGTGATTCATAATGTTTGAATACAGTATATGCTCCAAAACCCTACTGCAAACCGACGTCAATGATATAGGTCTGTAGTTCGATGGATTACTCCTACTACCCATCTTAAACACTAGTGCGACCTGCGCAATTTTCCAATCTTTAGGTACAGATCTATCGGTGAGCGAGCGGTTGTATATGATTGCCAAGTAGGGAGCTATTGTATCAGCATAATCTGAAAGGAACCTAATAGGTATACAGTCTGGACCTGAAGACTTGCCCGTATCAAGCGATTTGAGTTGCTTCGCAACCCCTAAGGTATCTACCTCTAAGAAACTCATGCTAGCAGCTGTTTGTGTTTCAAATTCTGGAATATTCCATTTGTCTTCCCTGGTGAAGGAATTTCGGAAAACTGTGTTCAATAACTCCGCTTTAGAGGCACAGTCGTCGGTAACAGTACCATCGGCACTGCGCAGCGAAGGTATTGACTGTGTCTTGCCGCTTGTGTACTTTACATACAACCGGAATTTCTTTGGAGTTTCTACAAAATTTTGAGACAATATTTCGTTGTTTAACCTATTAAAGGCATCTCGCATTGAAGTCCGTGCCAAATTTCATGCATCTGTAAATTTTAGCAAATCTTCGGGATATCGCGTTCTTCTGAACTTCGCATGCTTTTTCCGTTGCCTCTGCAACAGCAAAATTAAAGATATCTTTAATATATATAAACAGGCTTCTAACAACTCTGTTTCACCCTGAACAACTCAGCATATAAAAGGGGTTAAAAATTATTCTTAAAACCATCACTTTGGGATCACATTGGCCGTGTAAAACCTACTTAATAAACTCCACCACAGTAAGTTACACTGTAGAGCTATACAAAACTATCATAAGATGAAAGGAATCCTAATGAACCAGTGCTGGCCTAAAGCTAGCTTGAAGGACTAAACCCATCCCTAAGGCTGAGGCAGGAAAAATGAAAGGGTAAGATTGATCTCCACAAGGTGCTAAACTCATTAATTGAAGTGATTGGCTGAAGAAAAAACAGGTCACGATAGAAATCATAACAGCTACCAGGAGCTGAGCAACTGTAACGGCATATAGGAGGACCCGCCAATAAATCTTTGCAGATTATGGGCATTCACACTTCCAGAATAAGGATAGAAATACAAGACCTTGTAGTCACTCAAGAAATGAGAGGATTGGAATGAACTGAATAAAATTACTATTAATTAACCTAAGTAATGATTAGATATACCCCACATAACTGTTGCGAGTGCCGAGGCACTTAACAGACCATTAAGACGACAACATGGACTTGATCAGAACCAAAAAAGAGAACATCGCATGTCAAAACCCCATTTCACAGGTGGAACTAGTTTTACATAATTTAAAGTTTAAAATAGTTATTTAACTAACTAACTAAAATCTCATAGAAAACTGGATAAACAAGTTACACAAATGCAAACTTAAGTCACATATATCTTGGTTGCTTGACGTGTGTCGTGAGTGGTATGGGACATCATGGTTATTGATTCAAACAAACCCAGGGCTGAACCACAAGACAAGAAGACTTCAATTCTAATACTTTAGGCTGAAATGAACCCAACAGCACACAGCAGAAGAAGCAGAAGAGAATACTAAAGCGTCTGATAGGAACAGTCAACAGTAGTCACGACGAATAACTTCGGCAATATGGCCAGGTTACTGAATCACCATTTTAGCGGAATGTGAATGTCAATCACCGCTAAACAAAGGTGTATAATAGATCTTACTTTGATTGATGCACACTCCAATGAATAGCTACCGGTACTGGGACACAGTCTTGCTTGATAGGTCTTACTTTGATTGATGCACACTCCGACGAATAGCTACCAGTACTGGGAAACAGTCTTGCTTGATAGGTCTTACTTTGATTGGTGCACACTCTGATGAATAGCTACCAGTACCGAGACAAAGTCTTGCTTCCACATTGGCAACATAGAGGAAACAGAACTGATAGAATTTCCATAACATCTTGAATCAGACACCAATGTTACATCCCGAAGCCAGTAACCTTATTGAGGCCACGTCCACACTAGGCATGGAGCATCGACAGTGCTCGCACTACCTGCAACCTCTCCCCACTGCCAGCCTTCCAGTCATCCCCTGCTGCTCGTGCAATGAGGAACCGCTCCGCACAGAGCACACAGTGTCCCCTTGGAATCGCTAGTAAACAAAATATGGCAGGTGGCAGGAATAGAAATTAATGCTGCAAGTGACATTAAGAGGGAGAGGAATCGAACTGTGAGGAACACACAGTTCAATCCTTACATTTGTCCTCCAACCATTCCCACTTAGCCATTTTGCACTTCCTTTCGACCTCATTTTTGAGATGTTTAGAAAAGTCACCCAGAACCCCAGGTCAGGGGAGAATTACCAGACAGGATCACTGATAAAATTTTTTTAAAGCTAAACCTATAAAAATTGGTATATCAACTTCTCGGTTAGATATATAGAAATAAGTGTTATGGGATCAAAGTTTCAATGAAAATATCTCCAGAAAAATGCAAAAGGCATGATTTACAAAAACCATGGAATCACGCTATCAGAATCAATTCTTGGTCTTAATAAGCATGAAAAGTTTAAAAGTTGTGGGAATTTGTGAACAACAGAAAAATTTGATTAAAGAAAAAGAAAAATAATCTGTGCAGACCATTCAGTCTACACGAGTGAAGCAGTGGGTGCTAAGCTAGTAGGGTATATTTCCTGAGAGATTGTATTCACTATTGTTAAACCACTTCACAAGACACTTCATGGTAGAGCACTTGCCCGTGAAAGGCAAAGGCCCCGAGTCCATGTCTCGGTCCGGCACACAGTTTTAATCTGCCAGGAAGTTTCACTTCACAAGAAAGATTGTATGATATTTATTAGTAATTTCCAACATGTCATAACTCATAAAAGAACACTAACAAAAACAGAAGAAAGTAACAAACATATCCAAAAATGCATGAAATTTCAATTTTAGAGGGACCTCTCCATGCAGCATTCCATTTTTCAATTTGCTAATTAGACTATATAAAATTTAAGTGACATATTGCCAACTGCTGTTCTCTGTGACTTGTTAAAAGCAATTGATTGTGGAGTTCACCATATTCTATCTACAACTGTACTCTGCAAACCACTATGAAGTGCATGACAGAAACCTATAAGGATTTCGTCCTGCTCAATTCATATTTGATGGTATGGGAAGAATTAGGGGTTAAAAGCCTCTGTGGATTATATAATTAGTCTGATCTTGTCTTAGTTGACTAACTGCATTTTTCCCAGTAGCTTACCAGTGAACCAAAATGTACAATCTATTTCACTAACAACAGAGCCTGTATGATCATTTCATTTCACATCTGCACAAATTTTTACTTCTAGGTATTTCTGTGTATTGACTGGTTCTAACAGTTACTTATTAAGATTGCAGTCATGGGACACTACATTTCTTTTGTTTTGTGAAGTGCATATTTTTATATTTCTGAACATCTGAAGCAAGTTGATAATTGTTGAAAAACTTGGAGATCATACCAATATCTAAATGGATCCTTGTGCAGATTTTCCAGACAGCTTCATTGCAGATAAGTGCAAAACATGTAAAACTTTTGAGATAATTTTTAATATTTCCTGTCAGATCATTAATATAAAACATGAACACCAAGGGTCACATTGTACTTCCTGGAGCACTCCTAAAGATATTTCTACATCTGTTGATGATTCTGTTCCCAAGGAAACATGCTAAATCCTACATACCAAGATATCCTAAATCCAGTCACAAATTTTGTTTTGTATATCATCTGATCATACTTTCATTAATGATCAGTGATGTGGCACTGAGGCAAATGCTTTTTGGAACTAAAGAAATGCAGTATCCACCTGATGGGATTGACTGATGGCTTTCAGGATGTTATGTGAGAAAAATGCGTATTGGTTTCCTAATGAACTGTGTTTATGGAACCCATAGTGATTCACATGGAAGATGTGTTGGTAATTTTTTATGTTGATGCGTTCTCTGACCGCAAGATAGGAATACCATCTGTGGTAACAATGAAAGATAGTGAGCCCAAAGATGATTATTAAAGAGCAATTCAGCACACACAAATTACATAATAGCTGTCTGTCTGTGTTGTGATCTAAAAGAGACTAGATGCATGTGTATGCTTGCCAAGTATTTTTAACATTGTGAATGTATTATGTAAAGGCTGTGCGTGCAAATATATTCAGATCAGTTTTAAAACATGCTGTCTGAATATTTATTTATTAATAATTAAAAGTACATCATAATGTTTAGAGGGTTGTGAGGAGCTGCATGGACATCAGTAATAAAAGATCAATATTTTACACAGTGACAGTGTAAGTAATTCTGAACAAAAAGTGTTATATGAACATAGGTCCACAAATGCTTCATTAGGGAGGCATGGGTACTAAGCTGCATTGTGTAATGTACTGGCAACACATCAGTTAGCTGTATAGTGTATGGTGTTAACTGTATTCATACAAGTGCTGCTAACAATGCCACACATCTACAGTAATGAGGAATACACAGATATGGTGTATGTTTATGGCTTCTGTGATGGTAGTGCAGCCGCTGCAAGAGAAGAACACTACAGGCACTTTCCAACTCGATGATTACCTGATTGCAGGGTGTTTACCAAAGTTTTTATCAGTTTGCGTGCAACAGGCTCTCTTTCAAGTAGACATTTTTCAACCAAGCATGCATGTCAAGAAACTTTGCAAGCACAGGAAGAAATTATTGCAAGTGTTGAGCAAATCCTGGTATGAGCATACGAAGAATGTCCCTGTGTATGAATGTCCCACAGACACGTGTATGGGAAACATTACATGCGGAAAACCTCTATCCATTTCACATACAGAGTGTCCAAAATCTCAATTCTGTGACTGAGTTAATAAGAATAGTCATTTGCTTCCATACATACTATTCACTGACAAAGCCCAGTTTTCATGACTTGGAATAAACAACACACTCAGTAACCATCAATGGTCACAGGAAAATACACATGCTTCAGTGTGTGGCGCCGATGAAATCAACACCAACATCGATGCATCCATCTTTGAACTAAGCTACAATTATCTTTGGCCTCTTCCACCATGTCCAGTTCTTTGTGAGCCTTGCTTGTGTTTGGTTGAATAAATCAACTACTGCTAAATGGGGGTTGTTTGGTGTAACTAACCCGAACATTCCCTCACTGGTGACCCTGAGTTGTAACGTTTTACTGTCCACAACCTCCACATTGGTTATTTTTGTGTGTATTACATTGACACAGCATTCAAACAATGACTTCGGCCCAACACCTAACGCCGGATTTTGTGATCAACATGCATTGTGTTGCGGGTGATGTACACCCACCAGGACTGCAGCACGATGCCTCTCACTTGATGATTACGCCGATTTAGCCGGACGTTTTTGAGCATGCCACAATAAGTGAGGTTAGGAGTGTGCATGACTCCGGCTATCAAATGCCTTTGTTCCCACCACATGTGCCCTTCCTCATCGACTGTGCAGTTACCTCTTACGGATCTCTGTGCAGTGCAGGACCAATGCTGATTTCTGCAAATGCTTCGTTAGACAACCTACCACCACCAGGACAACGATTTGCCACGCCGCAATCCATACAGTACCACATGGATACCTGCCACGATTTGCCATGCCGCAATCCATACAGTGCCACACGGATACCTGCCACGTGGCCGGAACTGCTTCGTTCACAGGTCAACCTACTCAGCATCTGACCACACCCGTGCCTCCCTCGGTTCAGCATCAGCACATGCCTTCCTACTTCAATACCTCAGCCTGCAACAGGAACAATAACTTGTTATCTGTGCCTGACCTCCACCTCTGTCCCACTGCTATGCCTCAGTGTTTTGTGTCATGACATTCACCTTATCCACACATCATTTGGAGTGGAGTGACTATGAACAGTGAACATTCACACATTCCGTCCCACGTTCGACATCATTTCCCACACTGTGCTTCTGGACAGCCTGCACCTCCGCAGCCTCACTGTAACACAGGTGGCCCCGGCTCTGATCATATGTCGAGCTTTCTGCAGACTAACATGCATTCTCAACCTTTGAACTTTTTCTTACCTGTCGCCCCCGCGCCACCTCCAGTCGAGCTTCTGCTACCATTCTCGGCACATCTCGGTGCCTCATCCGCGTCGGACTTCCGTGACACATCAATTTGAAAACACCCGCAATGTGTTGAGCTTCCACAATCAACACATTACGGTGTCTCACCCGCGTCAGCCTTCTGCGTCGCAATGGATCATGCCCACCCACAACGTCTCACCTTCACGCTGCCACCCGTACAGCAGTCATTGGCACATCCACTGGAGGCACACTCTCCTGGAATACCACAGCAACAACAGCTTGTTTCAGGCAGTGCCCTGACGAACTCAACTCAACCTGTTCTTCCGAACATTCTACAATGCTTACCGATGCTGCCGCTGTTTAATCCCAACAGAGCTACAACCTGGCTCAAAATTGAAGACAAAGTATTCGACCATTACAAACTTGACGAGTCAACCAGGTTTCTGTGCCTCATCACCCACCTGCATGACCAGGAGGACTTGATTGCTGACCTGGTCGATGCCCCGGACTTATCTACCTGGTACACTCTAGCCAAAGAGACAGTTCTACGTTGGCTTGCATGCTCAACTGAGGCAGCGGTACGGCAAGTGCTCCATGTCGAGCAACTAGGCAATAACAAACCTTCCCAGCACTGGAGATGGCTACATGCCCTGGTCAGCGCCGATCTACTCTCTGACACAGCTCTCTTCATCATTTGGTCAGATAAACTATCTCCTCACATCCACTTTGCTCTGGCTCAAAAGTCTACTGAACCTGTTGAGCACAGAATGACAATTGCTGACTTCACTGCAAGCCATGAATTCAACTAAACTACAATGCTCGGGTTCAACTTCCCACCTCGTCTCACTCTCTGCAAACTGCAAACTTGAGTGGATTTTTAGTGTGCGAAATTGACGAACCCATACTAGGCATTGACTTCTTGGGACACCACAAACTTTCACCAGACCTAGTGTGAAACACCGTGTTTCATCACCTGTCCAAGACTCACTTCCCCTGTGCTCCATCGAGCAAACCCCCCCGTGACACATTGGTCCAGGCTCATCTCATCCGTACATGCTCGCCTCTGTCGACGACGTTACAAGGAACAACGCACAAGTGCCTTGTCGAGCTTGAAAACGTCACTCGCCTACGCAAGGAAAACTGTGAGCTCTCCCTCTGGCTGCACGAAACTCAGCTCCAGCTCTCCAATCTCCAATGTAGCAAAGGAATTATAGACAGTACAACAAGGACAAAGCAAGGTCAGTAAGTGCGCCGAATCTGCTTGCAGTCCCAGCAACCCAGCCTCCGTGTGTTTACCTCCCACTACCCCTCACCACTGTGCTATCAAGACTGCCATAACATGTACTGACAGCTCCACAGGGCCACACCCTCCTAACATGGCAGCATTTGACACTCGGCTGGACACAAATGCGCATGCGCGATGAGCGTCACGTCTTCCCGAACTGACAGCTCCTACCCCGCCCCTCGCGGACAGCACCTCAAACTATGCAACTTCGGCTCCTGTGTGCCACTGTGTGACAGCCACTGACAACACAAACAGTGCACTCGTGCCAAGCATTTCACCCGCGACCGTGCTGCCGCAGGCCACACCCTCAGACAATGGACTCACTAATGGCTCACGAGCTGTACTGAGCTTACCTGAACTTGGTGCCACTGTTTTGGGCTGGTGGCCATCTTGTTGCGATGACTGCTGGGACACTTTGCCGCCTCAGCTCCCGTCGGATCTGCTGAGAGCGTCCGAACACCACGACCATGCCTCACCTGCCCTGCCCACCACACATTGTAAACAAACCGCCCCCCGTGCCGCCGGCAACATTTCCGTCATCACCAATGGCACGGTTCACAAGCTTCGCCTCACGCCAGGTCCCCTGATCTCCAGTAAACCATGTCGACTTTGTCCCGAATGCCTCTCCGACTTTAAAAATCAGATTTCTGAACTACTAAGCTCTGGAGTCATTGAACCCTCTGCCAGTAGCTTGTCTATGCCCATACATATGACACCCAAGAAAGACGGGTTCTGGCACATGTGCAGAGACTACCGTCGACTAAATGCATGTACAATTATGGACACCTACCCCATACCCAACATTGCCGACTTTATCAGTTCCCTCGCAGGTGCGACCACATTCTCTGTAATTGATTGCAAACAGGCCGTCCACTAGATCCCCATGGCACCTGAAGACATCAAGGAGACAGCAATCACCACCCCTATCGGGTTATTTCAGGTTCGATTCATGCCCTTCGGTCTGAAAAATGCAACCCAGACCTGGCAATGCTTCATCAATGAAGTGATATTTGACCTAAAATTCTGCTTTGCTTATCTTGATGACATTCTTGTGTTCAGCTCCTCCATCAAGGACAACATTCGACATGTGCAAACTGTTATGAACACTCTGCAGTAGCAGGCATTGAGACCAACCAGGACAAATTGCAGCTACATCAACCCGCTGCCACTTTTCTTGGTTTTCGGGTCTCTGCCGACAGCATTTCACTGCCCCCTGAGAAAGTACAGACAATACTAAACCTACCGAGACCTTCGTCATTCAAAGAGCTCTGGCGCTTTCTGAGGACAGTTAATTATTATTGCCGACATCTACTTCGGGCTGTGGAGATTCAGGCTCCACTAACGGATGCCTTGGCAGGCACCAACACTTCTGGATCTCAGGCCATTCTATGGACCCTTGCTATGACTGACTCTTTCACTGCCCTCAAAAATCTTGCCGAGGCCTGCACCATCGTGCATCCTCACCCCAATGCGCAGCTTTTCATCACCACAGACGTGAGCGATACTGCCATCGATGCTGTCCTTAGCCAGACAATTGATGGTCAAATTTCGCCTCTGCAGTTCTTCTCGTAGCACCGATGAAATCGACACCAACATCGATGCATTCATCTTTGAACTAAGCTAAGATTATCTTTGGTGTCTTCTGCCATGTCTAGTTGTTTGTGAGCCTTGCTTGCGTTTGGCTGAATAAATGAACTACTGCTAAATGGGGGTTGTTTTTGGTGACACTAACTTGAACATTTCCCTCAAGTGGATAGCATTTTCTAAGTTCATTTTGCCATAAATGTTTGGTGTGGCATGATCAGTAACCTTTTGATAAGTCCATTTATTATCAATCAGTGACTGATGGGAGAGAGGTACCTGCATTTTTTGGAAAATTCATTTGTGAAACTATTAGCCAAGCAAACTGGAATGTACTTTGGACTGGCCATGATGGTGCTATTAGCTGGCCTCCAAAATACCTGACCTTACACCTTCCGATTTCTGTTTATAGGGGTGGATGAAATCAGAGGTGCACAAAGTGAAGGTAAATACATGAGATGAACTGCTTTGTTGCATCATGGACGCTTCTGGATTGATTAGGAACCAACCACAGGCAATTGAGCAAGCAACACAACATGTTATCACTAGAGCACAAAAGTGCATTGATGTTCATGGTGGGATATTTGAACCTGTTTTGTGAACTGTACAACATCTGCACAATAAGTGTCAAAGCCATTTGTAAAAGACGTGGTACATCTTTTTCAACTGAATACATGTAACATGCATGTTGTAATGCATTATGTACTAAATGCAAAGTAAATAAACATTATGTAAAAATTTATACCATAACTGTACTTCTCTGTAACATTGTTTTCAAGAAAATCATGTTACGGTCCAGTTGCATTGCATATACATTCACGTTGTGCACATTAGTTTTGCAGAATTAAAGTTCCTTTCAATATCCATACCTCCCCAACAAAGCATTTGCAGGCCTATGTCCATATAACATTTTTTGTTCAGAATTACTTATGTGTGTGTGTATATAAAAAAAAAACGAAGATGCTGTAACTTACCAAACGAGAAAGCGCTGGTAGATAAGACACAATAAAAAACACACAAACACACACACAAATTTCAAGCTTTCACAACCCAAGGTTGCTTCATCAGGAAAGAGGGAAGAAGAGGGAAAGACAAAAGGATGTGACTTTTAAGAGAGAGAGTAAGGAATCATTCCAATCCCGAGACCAGAAAGACCTATCTCAGGGGGGAAAAAGGACAGGTATACACTCGCACACTCACACACACACACACACACACACACACACACACACACACACACACACACACACACATCCATCACACTGTAAATGTGCAGATGGATATGTGTGTGTGCGCGAGTGTATACCTGTCCTCTTTCCCCCCGGAGGCAGGTCTTTCTGCTCCCAGGATTGGAATGACTCCTTACACTCTCCCTTAAAACCCACATCCTTTTGTCTTTCCCTCTCCTTCCCTCTTTCCTGATGAAGCAACCTTGGGTTGCGAAAGCTTGAAATTCGTGTGTGTGTTTGTGTGTTTTTTATTGTGTCTATCTACCAGCACTTTCTCGTTTGGTAACTTACAGCATCTTTGGTTTTTATATATATTTTTCCCACGTGAAATGTTTCCCTCTGTTCAGCTTTTTCTTCATTAGCTATGGTGACTGTTCAGATAGCTGAAATGCCTCCTCTATCCGATAACATAATCCAGAATAATCTTAAAAAACATTTATCCCTTTAAAATAATATTTCTCTTATCATTACCAAATCCTTTTCCTCAATAATTACCCTACAAGTGACGGCCAAACAATGTCTGCGATCTCCAAATAATTTACGTGCAAGTACAATAAATATTAGAATCCATTATTGGAGATCGAAATTGTACTGATAATTGTTTTTGTTGTATATTTATAGTATATGAGGGAGAAAGACAGAAAGCACAACTAATAATTACTGGGAACAAGACACATTTAAACCATCCAAATATACTAGAAATTACAAAATTCCGAATTATGATGAAACATGAACAAGACAATGTTCAAGAGAGGGTGAAGATTATTGTTGAATTTTATGCATGTGAGAGCAATTCCATGACAATCCTAGACTTTGTTCAGTTTCCCAACATTTGTAGCAAGTAACAAAGTCTAAACCTGCAGTGCAATGTTTGTGATGTAATAGTTCCACAATTACATACCATCTCATTTTGTACAAAAGATACAAAAAATTGTTTCTGTAAGAATTTAACAATTTTTACATATTCAAATATTGTGTGTGTGTTAAAAACAACAAGTGAAAATGAAAATGTCGAAGTATTGAGAAATTTGCCAATAAGAGATGACGATAATGAATTGCAAAGAGGCAGTAATTTGCCAAATAGTGAGAATATTCAATTAAAATCTACTACTATTAGTGAATCCCATATGCAGTTTGTTGATAATACATGGCTCATGCTTGATGAGGCCAGTCCTCAACTAATGTTGGAGGGCGAGATTTTTGATAGTAATGGAGAAAAAGGTAATGAAACTGACAATAAAAATTTTTGCAACTCAAATTTGAGTGAACGAAACAAAAATGAGCAATGTGGTTAGATTTAATATGTAATAGTAGAAATAAGATAGACAGGAACCAGAAATTGCAGGCAATATTAAAAATGAGCTCAGAAATGTCCAGCATACATACAGAAATTGCTGACATGCATTCAGATAACACGAAGATAACAAACAAAATCAGTACTTTAGGTACAAAATTAACTTAAAAAATCCAGAGTGTTGCAATAGAGGTCAACAATCTTGATCAAAAACTTTCTAATTGTGTCAGTGTGGTAGAACAAAAAGTTAATACATTATTTGGTGATATTGAAACTGTGTAATAATTGGAACACAGATCTAAGAGAGACCATTAACGAACTTCACATGAAGTTTTGTAGTAGGAATACACAGTTAAGTTTAAAGTTATCAGAATAGGAACAGAAAAATGTGTGGACCAAGTACAAAGGACAGTAGAAGCACAAGAAGCCTTACAAAATGAGCACAAAAATCTGACCACAAATTGTCACAACTCTGCAAAAAATGTAGGTGAATTTGCATCAACTTCCGGAGAACTGGCAGAGGATGTATGTAAACCCACACAAGATGTTGCTCTTTTAAAACTGGATCATATATTTCTAACATCCAAATATGAAGAGCTTAAGAAGGATGTAAGGAAGTGAAATGAAAGAGCCAAAGCGAGAATACATGATGGTGACGTCACACTCGCAGAAAAGTGTATCCAGGGACACAGAAGCTCTGTCGAGACTGTAGAGAAGATAACTAGTGATTGCAAAACAAAAATTCTTGCTAGAATTGACCATGACATGAAAGCAATTGAAGATAAAATCTGCTCCGAGCTTATAAGCGAAAGAATAGTTCAAATGGTCCATCTGAAGCTACAGACCAGAATTGGTCACTACAGAAAATAATCACATGAACACGGTTTTGCCACAATCACAGTACAATACAGGTGAATCAGAACAATTTGCAAATAATTACACAAATGTGCCAGCACTATCAAACACTGCCATACCATCAGCAAAGATGTGGAGAACATCATCACAGTCAAGTGAAATAGCACAAGAAATATCATCAGTCCTTATTGATGAAGGTTTGCACAACACAATTTACAATCTTTTTGCACAAATCGAAAAAGACGCATGAGTATTTAGGAACATATTACCCCAACACTGGTCCGACCAATTCGTTGTAGTATGGATGCAGGATGACACTCATTATCGGCAGCAGAAGAAGCTGACAATTATCTCACTTACAAAGAATTTGAAATACTGTTCACAAGGAATACAAGAGAAAATTTAAATGAAGGTCTTTGACATGCAATCTTTCAATGCAAGATGCAGTGGGTTGCTAAAATCAGGGAATACAAGAGAGACTTCCAGTGATCTTTATACTAAGTATAGTATGGAGATCACTGAAGATTTCGAATTGAAGTCTTTGACCCGCAACCTTTCAAAGCAAAACAAGGTGTGTTGCTAAAATTATTCGAAAAATATTTAAACAAGACATTGGAGTAACCAGAAATCACATGTCGATGAGCTAAGAATATTAAAAGGGTGGTTATCCACACATATACGCGACAAAATGGTTGCAGTTCTGACTTACGACTCAGAATATTTTTTATCCATAGTCAATTCCATTGATCATATAGGGTAGCAGCCCTAAGACAAACAATTACAATTTTAATCAGTCAGGGACACCAGGAAATTGCAATTTTAACAACTGCAATAATATTCTTCTTCTGTTCCTACAGCATTTGCCCCATTTGTTGTCTCCATTTTGTTCTACCACAGGCTGCATCTGGGTGGATGTTAACGAATTTAAGGTCTGTATGAATCATATCAGCCCAATGTTGCTTAGGTCTCCTTTGGGTCTACTGCCAATGACTTCAAGTGTGTAACCCACCTTGGCAATAGAGTCATCACCAGACCGTAAAACATGCCCAAACTATCGAAGACAACTCTCACGCATCTTGTCTTGGATTGGTGCAACACCAAACTGTTTCCTAATGCTGTCATTAGAAACATGATCTAACTTAGTGAGGCCCACTGTCCACCTTAGCATCTTCATTTCCATTACACTTATGTGGCATTTTGTCTCACCTGTAGTCAGCCAGCTCTCACAACCATACAAGGTGACTGGTCAGATGACAGAGTGATAGATTTTTGATTTTAAATTATCTTTCATCCTGTGGCTGAAAGTGACTCCAGTTGTTGTTTGCCACTTCATCCAGGCTGCCTGAGTTCTGATGTTGACCTCTTCGGTGAGTCGGCCATCAGCAGTGATTGTGGAACCAAGGTACTTAAACTTACTCACATGAGTCAGATCTTCACCATTAATTGTGATGGTTTCCATTTTGTGTCTGTTTGATGTAATGTATTCAGTTTTCTTGAAATTAAGGCACAAACCATGTTGCGCCAACTGGTCACTCCGTTCTTGAGTTAGGCTCTGCAGATCAAGCTTGTTTTCTGCAATAATAATGGCAACAATGACAGCAGGGGCAGCTACAACACAGTGGGGGGCAGCTACAATAACAATAATGGTAGCAATCACTGCAACCAGTAGGATAATGAGCAACAAGTGTATCATCCATACCACCCCAGAGGTATAGTGCCAATCATAATTTCGGAAACAACTGAAGAAATGGTAACAGTAAATCAAAGGTTGTCAGGCTGCATGCTTGTTTACCTATTAGCATAACTGAAAACATATTTACATACACATTTTTTATTTGTCAAAAAATTAATAGTTATCTGTCTGTTAGGCATGGAATTTTCCATAAGTATTAAATAAAGTTTGATCTAGACAAAGCAAAGTGCTATTTGTATGTTGACAAAAAAGCTATTTCAGTTGATTTGGTGACAAAACAAAGGCAAATTTCCACAGTCATTTGACAAACAAGATTAACATTGAGTTGATGTGTTCTGATGTTTTATGTATACACGAAACATTTAACGATGTAAATTTGGAGAAGGTGACCACCCCATACAATATACACCAAAAAATTGAAGAGTCGACCACACTTACAAAAGAACAGGAGCATGATTTAGATGCCCTATTGAAACAATACTCACATGTTTTTGTAGAAAACCCTGGTACATAAAGGGGTATGTGCATCAAATGAAGGCATACCCACATGAAACTTTCTGTCTTATGTCATAAGCAATTCCTTGGACAAAAAAGGAGGCTATCAGGAAAGAGATCGAGTGCATGATTAAATGGAATATCATTGAACCATTGCTCTCACAATACAGCAGTCAAATTCAAGTAATAGGCAAACCTGACAGTACTGTTCGCCTTGTCCTGGATGCCAGGAAAATAAAATCATCATATCCATATGTACCAGGCCACACAGTGCTGAAGAGCAATTGTTAAAATTTCAAGGAGCTAAGTATTTGATCTCGATTGACCTTGAGCCTTGTACTGGCAAATTTTGCTCCAACCTGAAAGTCCCCAGTATACTGCCTTCGTGAGCAGGCCTTCGTGAGCAGTTAACAATTTTGCGTTCTGCCATTTGGCCTTAACGTGAGTGCTAGTGTATTTATTGCAGCATTAGACAGAGTGCTTGGCCCAGAACTTTTGGGTCAAGTCACCGTGTATGTGGATGACCTTCTCATCACCACATACATGTGACAAGTTCATGTGTAAATACTTAGGAAAGTCTTAGAAAGGTTCTCTGAATATGAAGTTATTGCTAACTTGAAAAAATCCAAGTTCATGCAGAGAGAGAGAAAATTTTCAGTCCATGTCATCTTACAGGTATTAGATCTGGTTTCCCAACAAGCCAGATGCAATCAAATATTTTTCTAGACCACAGACAAAGAAATAACTGGTGACATTTCTAGGGTTAGCATAATTTTTTTGAAAATTCATGCCCAACCAGTTATTAAATAGTGATTCTTTCTGAATTTATTGAGGAAAAACCACACATGGTTGTGGACATCCAAGTAACAAGAGGATTTTGTGGCAATTAAACAGGCTTTAATAAACTTAGACATTTTAGCATACCCAGACATGTCAGAAAAATTCTGTATTAGTACTGATTCCTCATCACAAGGACTGGAGATAATATTGTTTCAAATCACAACAGAACAGGGGTGTTACGACATAAACATCATCATTTTCACAAGTCATACACTTACAGAAAGTGAATGAGCATATTAAGTCACAGAAATGGAGGCACTGGCAATAACATGGGCTTTTTGAAAATTTTAGTATTTTCTATGGGGAACTAATTCTCAGGTATTCTCTGATGACCAAGTGCTTTCATTCCTCTTTTTTTTTTTTTTTTTTTCTTTTTTTTTTCATCAGTCTACTGACTGGTTTGATGCGGCCCGCCACGAATTCCTTTCCTGTGCTAACCTCTTCATCATCTCAGAGTAGCACTTGCATCCTACGTCCTCAATTATTTGCTTGACGTATTCCAGTCTCTGTCTTCCTCTACAATTTTTGCCCTCTACAGCTCCCTCTAGTACCATGGAAGTCATTCCCTCATGTCTTAGCAGATGTCCTATCATCCTGTCCCTTCTCCTTATCAGTGTTTTCCACATATTCCTTTCCTCTCCGATTCTGCGTAGAACCTCCTCATTCCTTACCTTATCAGTCCACCTAATTTTCAACATTCGTCTATAGCACCACATCTCAAATGCTTCGATTCTCTTCTGTTCTGGTTTTCCCACAGTCCATGTTTCACTACCATACAATGCTGTACTCCAGACATACATCCTCAGAAATTTCTTCCTCAAATTAAGGCCGGTATTTGATCTTAGTAGACTTCTCTTGGCCAGAAATGCCTTTTTTGCCATAGCGAGTCTGCTTTTGATGTCCTCCTTGCTCCATCCATCATTGGTTATTTTACTGCCTAGGTAGCAGAATTCCTTAACTTCATTGACTTTGTGACCATCAATCCTGATGTTAAGTTTCTCGCTGTTCTCATTTCTGCTACTTCTCATTACCTTCATCTTTCTCTGACTTACTCTCAAACCGTACTGTGTACTCATTAGACTGTTCATTCCGTTCAGCAGATCATTTAATTCTTCTTCACTTTCACTCAGGATAGCAATGTCATCAGCGAATCGTATCATTGATATCCTTTCACCTTGTATTTTAATTCGACTTCTGAACCTTTCTTTTATTTCCATCTTTGCTTCCTCGATGTACAGATTGAAGAGTAGGGGTGAAAGGCTACAGCCTTGTCTTACACCCTTCTTAATATGAGCACTTCGTTCTTGATCGTCCACTCTTATTATTCCCTCTTGGTTGTTGTACATATTGTATATGACCCGTCTCTCCCTATAGCTTATCCCTAGTTTTTTCAGAATCTCGAACAGCTTGCACCATTTTATATTGTCGAACGCTTTTTCCAGGTCTACAAATCCTATGGAAGTGTCTTGATTTTTCTTTAGCCTTGCTTCCATTATTAGCCGTAACTTCAGAATTGCCTCTCTCGTCCCTTTACTTTTCTTAAAGCCAAACTGATCGTCACCTAGCACATTCTCAATTTTCTTTTCCATTCTTCTGTATATTATTCTTGTAAACAGCTTCGATGCATGAGCTGTTCAGCTGATTGTGCGATAATTCTCACACTTGTCAGCTCTTGCCGTCTTCAGAATTGTGTGAATGATGCTTTTCTGATAGTCAGATGGTATATCGCCAGACTCATATATTCTACACACCAACGAGAATAGTCATTTTGTTGCCACTTCCCCCAATGATTTTAGAAATTCTAATGGAATGTTATCTATCCCTTCTGCCTTATTTGACCGTAAGTCCTCCAAAGCTCTTTTAAATTCCGATTCTAATACTGGATCCCCTATCTCTTCTAAATTGACTCCTGTTTCTTCTTCTATCACATCAGACAAATCTTCACCCTCATAGAGGCTTTCAATGTATTCTTTCCACCTATCTGCTCTCTCCTCTGCATTTAACAATGGAATTCCCGTTGCACTCTTAATGTTACCACCGTTGCTTTTAATGTCACCAAAGGTTGTTCTGACTTTCCTGTATGCTGAGTCTGTCCTTCCGACAATCGTATCGTTTTCAATGTCTTCACATTTTTCCTGCAACCATTTCATCTTAGCTTCCCTGCACTTCCTATTTATTTCATTCCTCAGCGACTTGTATTTCTGTATTCCTGATTTTCCCGGAACATGTTTGTACTTCCTCCTTTCATCAATCAACTGAAGTATTTCTTCTGTTACCCACGGTTTCTTCACAGCTACCTTCTTTGTACCTATGTTTTCCTTCCCAACTTCTGTGATGGCCCTTTTTAGAGATGTCCATTCCTCTTCAACTGTACTGCCTACTGTGCTATTCCTTATTGCTGTATCTATAGCGTTAGAGAACTTCAAACGTATCTCGTCATTCCTTAGTACTTCCGTATCCCACTTCTTTGTGTATTGATTCTTCCTGACTAATGTCTTGAACTTCAGCCTACTCTTCATCACTACTATATTGTGATCTGAGTCTATATCTGCTCCTGGGTATGCCTTACAATCCAGTATCTGATTTCAGAATCTCTGTCTGACCATGATGTAATCTAATTGAAATCTTCCCGTATCTCCCTGCCTTTTCCAAGTATACCTCCTCCTCTTGTGATTCTTGGATAAGGGTATTCGCTATTACTAGCTGAAACTTGTTACAGAACTCAATTAGTCTTTCTCCTCTTTCATTCCTTGTCACAAGCCCATATTCTCCTGTAACCTTTTCTTCTACTCCTTCCCCTACAACTGCATTCCAGTCACCTATGACTATTATATTTTCATCCCCCTTTACATACTGCATTACCCTTTCAATATCCTCATACGCTTTCTCTATCTGTTCATCTTCAGCTTGCGACGTCGGCATGTATACCTGCACTATCGTTGTCGGTGTTGGTCTGCTGTCGATTCTGATTAGAACAACCTGGTCACTGAACTGTTCAAAGTAACACACCATCTGCCCTACCTTCCTATTCATAATGAATCCTACACCTGTTATACCATTTTCTGCTGCTGTTGATATTACCCGATACTCATCTGTCCAGAAATCCTTGTCTTCCTTCCACTTCACTTCACTGACCCCTACTATATCTAGACTGAGCCTTTGCATTTCCCTTTTCAGATTTTCTAGTTTCCCTACCACGTTCAAGCTTCTGACATTCCACGCCCTGACTCATAGAACGTTATCCTTTCGTTGATTATTCAATCTTTTTCTCATGGTAACCTCCCCCTTGGCAGTCCCCTCCCGTAGATCCGAATGGGGGACTATTCCGGAATCTTTTGCCAATGGAGAGATCATCATCACACTTCTTCAATTACAGGCCACATGTCCTGTGGATACACGTTACGTGTCTTTAATGCAGTGGTTTCCATTGCCTTCTGCATCCTCATGTTGTTGATCATTGCTGATTCTTCCGCCTTTAGGGGCAATTTCCCACCCCTAGGACAAGAGAGTGCCCTGAACTTCTATTCGCTCCTCCACCCTCTTTGACAAGGCCGTTGGCAGAATGAGGCTGACTTCTTATGCCGGAAGTCTTCAGCCGCCAATGCTGATTATTTATCAAAATTTAGGCAGTGGCGGGGATCAAACCCGGGACCGAAGACGTTTTGATTATGAATCAAAGACGCTACCC
Source organism: Schistocerca piceifrons (assembly GCF_021461385.2). NCBI lineage: Eukaryota > Metazoa > Arthropoda > Insecta > Orthoptera > Acrididae > Schistocerca > Schistocerca piceifrons. The sequence continues at coordinate 51,226,135 of NC_060144.1, forward strand.
CTAGACCATGGGCACCTATTAACATGCAAATTACTACATAAATGGTTAACCAGATGGTGCCTGTTTTTACAAGAATTTGATTCTGAAGTCATTTATGTCAAGGATGAACAGCATATTTTGGCAGTCCCCTTGTCTGGGCTACCATAAGGATTGAGTGAGTATGTGGAACTGATGGAGCAGACCTCTGATTTCAGAGTACTTCTTATGCACAACAGTTCTTTTAGATCTTATTACGTTAAGAAGTGTAGGAATATGTCCCAGTTACAAGAAGAAGATGAACGGTGTCATAAGGTAAGGCAACAGCCTTTGGACAACAACTCTGAATGGGGGACATGATATAAATTTCACAATGGTGTATTATTTTTAATGGAGAACACCTGAGTCTCATAATTTGTGGATCTGCTTGCTAGAAAAATGCATACACACATCATGTATGGCGACATCATGGGGTGACAAAGTGCACTTGTAAAATCACATCTTACTGTTACTTCTCAAATATTAGAAAAAGGGTACTGCAAATAATCAGGAAATGTGTTACATGTCAAAAGGCTTAACACTCAAATAAAGCACATCTTAATGAACTGTGTCCAATCATACCAACAAAACCCAGAGACCTCATGTCTTTTGACATGGCTGGACTATTTCCAACTGCCAGAGGAGCTGCAAAATATGTAATAGCCTTATATGACATATTTTCAAAACACTTAAAAATGTATGCTGCCAAATCTCTTGCAGTGGGACCCATAATAAGGAGAATAGTAGGAGATTATTTTGTTTGAGTTGGCAAGCTAAATTCCATACTCAGTGACAACACTACCAATTCTACAAGCGCTAAATGGAAAGCAGTTGTTAAATCCCATGGTATAAAATATAATTTTGTATCTAAATTCCACCCAGAAACAAGCGCCATTGAACAGGTGTTTTGAGAATCAAACAGATTCATCATAACAGGCATCCCCACTGAACACAGTAAATGGATAGAGTACTTAACACCTTTCAAACAAATAGTAAACAACCTGCCTCACTTATCCACAGCATACACACCTGCAGAATTAATGTTTGACAAGCTTGAAAGGGAAGGAATTGTTCAAGCCATTACCAAAATGAAACAAAAGCTATACCTTTTGAAGAAAAGGTACAACAAGCATTGGCAGCTCTAGAACAAAATGCGCAATACAAGAAGGTGCTGTATGATAAAAAGGTTGGCCACACAACAACCTTCCAACTCGGACAAGAAGTGTTTTTATGAACACATCCACTGTCGACAAAACATAGGAAACTGAACCGAAAATGACAATTAGTGCATGTAGGACCTTACATCATACATAAAATGCCACACCCAGGATGTTACTTCCTGAGTAATCCAAAAGCCGGAAAAAAGTGTGGATTGTACCCACATAAAGACCTTAAGGAATTTATACAATAAGGTGGAGGTCATGGACTTCAAACATTACACACAGAATACAATTAAGAGAGAGTCAATTCCAAATCCTATATGAAGGCAAATTGCAGAGATGAACATAAAAAGCACAAATCATTGTTAGGAAGACATTTATTCCACACCTTAGTGATTTATATATAAGGGAAGGAGCCAAATGATAACACACATTTTTATATAGATTGAGGTGTAAATATAACGTAAATTAAAGCAAGTAAGGTGACTTGAAAAGAATTAGTTTGTAAGAGGATTTATATTTGTAGTACTATTTGAAAAGGTAAACATTTCCAGTGCACTGTGCACTGCACGTACAGTGCGGCAAGAAAGGGGACAGTTGGAAGGTCATTCACTCCCCCCCCCTCCCCCCCCCCTCCACACACACACACACACACACACACACACTTCTTCCAACTTAATTACATGAGAACATAGTAATCGTCTCATGCATGTGCAGTTCTGCAAAATACTAGCAATAGGCTGTTCAGGTTCCTACAAAGCGGCAAGCACATCTAAAAAAGTAATTTATCTGAACAATCAAATCAGGATTTCTTAATTCATTTGAGATTAAATGCCGTAAATAGAACTTTGTTGGCTAGCACTAACACATTCACTTGCAGTATTAAGTAGCAATAAGTAGTCTAAATAGTAATGACCGAATTATGTACATATTTGTCGTAAGAAGTACGATATACTTTGGAGCTTCTGGAACAAGCTAATATTCTGAATATTTGAATGAATAAATGTAGCGCCAGTGTTGCTACTCTTCATGAACATGTAGATAAAATAGAAAATAGATTAGTGTAGAAGGAAGCAATAGATACGAGACGAACTGTTTACAGGCATAGAAACATGCAGAGGGAGGAAAGACAATGTGTAATGAGATTATTAATCAAGCGAAAGAATGAGTTATACTAAAACTAAACTACAAGCTACACCTATTTAATCTAAGAATGCCTCATGCTAAGTTTGCTATGAACTTCAACCAATTAAGCTACTCAGCTACAAACAACAGCTAGCAAAACTTATATCTAATTACATTACTACTATGCTAACTGCACACGTGAATGTATTCAAGCCATGTGGGGTGGCCGCGTGGCCTAATCAGCCCTGGCACAGTTCACACGGCTCCCTCCGTCGGAGGTTCGAGTCCTCCCTCGGGCATGGGTGTATGTGTTGTCCTTAGTGTGAGTTAGTTTAAGTTAGGTTAAGTAGTGTGTAAGCCTAGGGACCAATGATTTCCGCAGTTTCGTCCCATAGGAACTTATCAAGCAAGCTTCGAGGTTTAAATGTCAAATGTGATCCTGAAAACACATCACTGCAGGTGAATTCACTCTCAGATATTGAAACCAAAAGGTAATAGAGTGATATGTTCTTAGCAAAGCAAATAAACAAAAGTGTTTAGCAATCTGCAGAATTACATACCTACAAAATTTATATGTATGTGTATGTATGAGTGGAAAAGCTGTTTAGCCTATGTAGTAAAGTAAATATCAAGTTTAGGCAGAAGCTACCCATGAAAAGGCCCCCTATTCTGTTAGTTTAGAAGTATGTATGTTTGTGATTGTGTGTGAGTGGTAATGAAAATTGTCTAAGACAAGTATACTTGTTCTTTTACACTGCAGTGGTAAGCTCGAACTCTGTTGCATTGCTTTCAAAGGTAAAGAATGGATCAAAGTCACTCTAATGACAGTGTGTGTGAGGGAATAGTGACACAAACCTTGAACAGCAAACACATTGATGATTAGGCTACTGTGCAAATCACTTGAAAGGAAGTATCAAAAGGCCCTTGTTTACGCATTACATTAAATTATGCATAATGTATAAGTGCATTAATGAATTTCCTGTGACTCTGAAATATGAGATTATTAGCAAAACTTAACTAATAGCTTTACTAATAAGTATGATGACAGCAATATTCATAATTTTTAGACTTGGCTTGAGGACGTTTTCTCTCTTGTAATGACAATTTATCTTTGTTTGAACTGCAATAAATAAAAAGAAAAAAAGAATAATTTCTAAGATGGAAGTTTCCTTCAAAATTAACTAGTAAGACGAGACTAGAAGGGACCTCTAATTTAAATATAAAAAAATACATAATATTAAAAAAAAAACGCTAATCCTACATAAAAATGTCCGTATGTAAAGTCTGTTTCCAACAATTTTGTAATTAGCTTTAAATTTCATGTGTTTGTATTTGTTTGTAAATGTTCTTTGTGGAAGTACAAACATGTCTGATCAAAACAGAAAAAAATCATGATGCAGTGACTTAAGCATCCCAATGGTGTTACGATAACGTAGTAAAGTGCAACTCATTTAGAGTGATACAGGCCTCAGATTAGTGTATCACCCTACAACTAACTCCTCCCAAACAGGCCATGAAGGCCCAAGAGTACCGACTGGCCACCATGTTGTCCTCAGCTCACAGGTGTTACTGGATGCAGATATGGAGGGACATGTGGTCAACACACCGCTCTCCCAGCCATAGATCAGTTTCTGAGAGTGGAGCCGCTATGTTTCAATCAAGTAGCTCCTCAGTTTGCCTCGAAAGGGCTGAGTGCACCCCGCTTGCCAACAGTGCTTGGCAGACCAGGTGGTCACCTGTCCAAGTGCTAGCCCAGCCCAACAGCGCTTAACTTTGGTAATCTGACGGGAACCGGTGTTACCACTGCGCCAAGGCTGTTGGCCAATGAGTCACCCACCCAGTGAAAAATTAATGTGCTCCCTGTGTGCAGAAATTTTTTCTGCAAACCAGGAGATGGAATCCTTTTAATAACGACGACAAGCTTTATGAGCGGAACAATGATGCATTGTTGGCACTGGCACATGGTACTCACTTCAGATACTGGGACAATGTAAAATAGCTGGCCACGACCATGTAAAACTGTAAAGAAATATCGCACTTCCGTGAGAACTATTTATGTAATTAATACTTGTTTCACCACTGCTTATTTTTGTCACAATAGTAAAATGCAATATTCAGAGTTAAGTTATAATCAAAGAATTTCCCTCATAATTAATTAAACATATCACCATATGTTCCCAGAGAACAGATTAAGATAACAAAAGGCCAAAAAATAAAGTTGCTCCCTATATGGTGTTATGATAGGGGCAGATGCGGCAGTAATTTTTAAGCTGATTAAAAGACGCGCTCTGTCTCACCACCAGATAGGGATAACATCAGTGACAATGATGAAAAATAGTGAGCCCCGAGATGATTATTAATGAGCAATTCAGCACCACACACTAAGTAAATACTAGCTGTCTGTCTGTGTTGAGATCTAAAAGAGACTAGATGTGTGTGTACACTTGCCAAGTATTTTTAACATTGTGAATGTATTACATAGAGGTTGTGTGTGCAAATATATTCAGGGCAGTTTTAAAATGCTGTTTGAATATTTATTTATTAATCACTAAATGTACATTGTAATTTTTGGAGGGTCATGAGGATCTGCATGGAGGGAAACACCAACATGTCACCACAGTGATGAAGAGGTTGGAAAAAAAAAAATATTTCAGGAAGGGACACAAGAACATTTTTCATTTTTATATCTACGTATTCTTATTGAAATCTCATTGTTCAGCTTTTTCTTCATTAGCTATGATGCCTGTTGAGATAGCCTAAACCCCCTTCTTTATCTGATAATGTATTCCAGAATAATCCTAAAAAATCATTTATTCCTTTTAAATGAAATGATTGTATGGCATTGCTGGCCGGGAGGCCCCATCCAGGGAAGTTCAGCTGCTGAGATTGAGTCTTATTACAGTCGACACCACATTGGGTGACTGGTGCCGGTGATGAGGATAAAATGTTGATGAGGACAACACAATGTCCAGTCCATGAGCAGAAAAAATATTCAATTCGGCTGGGAATTGCCAGCCCACTGCATGGTAGGCAAGTACAGAACCAGTCAGCTAAGCAGGTGAACCCCTTTTAAATAATACTTCCCTTATCATTTCCAGTTTCTTTTTCCCAATAATTAACCAACAAAGAGATCATTCTGTTTAAGATGCCTCATTGTGTTTGAACTCAGAACATACTCTTAAGATTCTAAAGCAGATGAATGTTAATGATACTGGATATATAATTTAATACTCACCAAATGGCAGCAGGAGAACACATATATAAAAATATATTGAAGTTTGCTAGATTTCAGAAGGGCAAAGGGAAAGGAAGCAGAGTGCAAGAAAAGGTGTGGCAAGGTTCAGGAAATGGGGAGAGTTCAGAAAAGTCACACAGAATCCCAGGTCAGGGTTGGGGTTAGGGTTGTTTGGGGGAAGAGACCAAACTACGAGGTCATCGATCTCATCGGATTAGGGAAGGGCGGGGAAGGAAGTCGGCCATGCCCTTTGAAAGGAACCATCCTGGCATTTGCCTGAACCCATTTTGGGAAATCATGAAAAACCTAAATCAGGATTGCTGGACCCAGGATTGAACTGTTGTCCTCCTGAATGAGAGTCCAGTGTGCTAACCATTGCGCCACCTCACTTGATGGGGTCAGGGAGACTTACTGGATAGGATGAGATGGAAGGGCTCATTGTTGAGGACTGCTCCAGATGGGATTTGAAAACCTGAGAGCTTAAAGGTTGAAGATAGGGTAATAAACAAGACACAGTTTATTGACCAAACATCATGCATGAGATGATAAGAGCAGAGAACTAATTCACTGTGTGTGGTAGAGGTTGGCCGTGGGGAAAATAGACAGGTCAGAAAATAAAAGATATAGAAAACTAAAAGGGAATAGTTACTGAGCAGAATCACTGAGACAGAAGAAATTAACATAAATTAAGACCAGTGGGTGAAAAGAACCAAGGACATGTTGTAATGCCAGTTCTCACCTGTGGAGTTCTGAGAAACTGGTGTCTGGGGGAAGAATCCAGATACATGTACTAATCAGCTACTTTGACAAGGCTATGCCTTCCTAAAATCATGTCCTGTCCAACATTTTGTCCACCACACCTAGAACAGCAAATTGTTCCCTCCTGATTTCTGTAATATCCTTGTCAGTCCCTAGGTTCCTTCTGCGCCCATTTCCCTACCCTTTTACTCCTATCAATATTACCATCCCCAGTGTAAGTCTTGCCCTATGCAGCATCTTACTACCACCTAAACATCTATACCAGTTCTATAATAAGTGAAACATATGCTATCAAAGGGAGAGCCACCTGTTAAACAACACATCCAGCATCTGCAGTTATGTAAACACTGTTCAACCTTTTACATTGGCACGATTACTACCAAAATATCAGTTAGGGTGAACAGGCATAGGCGTAGGGTGTATACTGGCAATACACAGTATCCTGTTGCAAAGTATGCTCTACAACACGACAGCTGTGACCTTGATGCCTGTTTCATGACACGTGCTATCTGGATTCTTCCACCAGGTTTCTCAGATCTATGCAGGTGAGAACAGGCATTACAACATGTCTTTGGTTCTTGCACCCACCTAGCTTTAATTTTTATTAATTTCTTCCAGCTCAGCATTTCTTCTCAATAACTATTCATTTCTTGACTCTCTTTCAATTTTCTACATCTTTTATTTTCTGACCTGTCTTTCCATGGCCCACCTCTACCTCATACATTGCATTAGCTTTCTGCTCTTATCATCTCATGCATGATGTTTAGTCAGTAATCTCTGTCTTGTGTATTAGCCTATCTTCCACCCTTAAGCTCTCAGGTTTTCAAATCTCATCTGGTGCAATCCTCAACAATGAGTCCTTTCTTCTCATCCCATCCACTAAGTTTCCCCTGACCCGGAGTTCCGGGCGATTTTTCCGAACTCTCCACATTTCCTAAATCTCAACAGTCGTTTTCCTTCACCCCTCTTTCTTCCTTTTCACCTTTCTGCCAGAAGAAGGAGTCACTGGCTCCAAAAGCTTGAAAATTTAAATATATTTTTATATGTGTGTCCTTCTTCCACCACTTGTTGAGCAGACTTTTTATCTATCCAATTACATTACATATTTACAAAAATTGATTATTTTTGTTAATGGTACTGGATAGTAATTTTGTGCATCACTTCAGATACGCTGCTTGCAAAGGGGTTTGACTTATGCTTTCTTTGAATCACTAGGCACAGTTTATCACCTATAAGATCTATAGTGATTTATGAATAAGAGAGCAGCTAACTCACCTGCAAATTCTATATAGAATCCAGCAGGGTTTCCATTTGACCCAAGGGCCTAGTTCAGTTTAGTTGTTCCTCATTGCAACTGACACTAACATACTGTGAAAGGCTCTTCATCTCTTCCCTTCATTATGAAACTGACAACTTTCTGATGTCTCAAGAACATGTCCTATCAACAGATTCCTTTGATTAGTCAGGTTGTGACTTAAATTTCATTTCTTGCCAGTTGGATTCGATACATTGTCATTATAGTTATTCAAGGTACCCATTTAATCTTCAGAATTCTCCTGTTGCATAACATTTCAAAAGTTTCTGTTCTTTTCTTGTCTGAACAGTGTATAGTCCTCATTTCACATTGGTAAATGGCTATTTTCCAGTCAAAAATCTTCATAAAAGACTTCCCAACATATAAACTTAAATTTGATTTTAACAGGTATCTCTTTTTCAGAAATGCTTTTCTTGCTATTGCAGTCTCTATGTCAGTCATCATCAGTTAGTTTGGTGCTCAAATAAAATAACTTGGGTACTATTTTTAGTGTCACATTTCCCAGGCTAATTCGTCCAACATTGCTTGATTTAATTTGATTTCATTCCATGACCCTTCTTTTACCTTTGTTGATGTTCATCTTATAGCATTGTTTTAAAATACTAGCCAATCCTTTCAACTGCTCTTCATAGTCCTTTGCTGAGTCTGTCAGAATTACAGTTTCATCAGAAAACCTAAAAGTTTTTGCACTGAGGTGACAAAAGTCATGGGATATCTTCCGATATCATGTCACACCTCCTTTTGCCCAGCATAATGCAGCAACTCAACAGCACAATGTGCAGGATTTTGGGTATTAATTGACCTCTTGATTTGTCCCATAATTGTTTGATAAGACTGATGGGAATCTGGGTGACCAAATCATTCAGTTGAGTTGTCCAGAATGTTCTTCAGATCTGTTGCAAACAGTTGTGGCCTGGTGACATGGTGCATTGCCATCCAAAAAATTCATTGTTGTTGGCTGAAATTGGTCTCCAACTGGCTGAATGTAAATATTTCCAGTCAACGATCAGTTCAGTTGGACCAGGGGACCCAGTCCATTCCATGTAAATGCAGCCCACACCATTATGGAGCCACCACCAGCTTGCACAGTGCCTTGTTGACAACTTTGGCACCTGGATTTGTGCAATGTGCACTACACTTGATCCCTACCATCAGCTCTTATCATTTGAAATAGGGATTCAACTGACCAGGCCATGGTTTTCCAGTTGTATCAGATTCAACTGATATGGTCACAAGCCCAGAAGAAGCACTACAGGACATCTCATGCTTTTAGCAAAAGCACTCACATTGGTTGTCTGCTGCCATAACCCAATGATGCCATATTTCACTGCTTTGTCCTAACAGATATGTTCATCATATGTCCCACACTGATTTCTGATGTTATGAGGGTAATCCCAAAAGTAAGGTCTCCTATTCTTTTACAAGTACATAGACCTGTTTATTTCTACAATGGTTTACATCAGTTTACAGCTTGAACATTTAGCTATTTTTTGACATAATCACCATTTCTGTTGATGCATTTTTATAGATGTTGTGGCAGATTTTGTATGCCCATGTCATACCAGCTCACCACCATGCTGTTCAGAGAGTTATGAACCCCTTCTTTCACCTCGTCATCAGAGCTGAATTGCTGGGACCACAATTACTGCTGACAGGTACTGTGAGACTCTGAAAAAACTCAAACGGGCAATTCAGAACCGGAGTAGAGGAATGTTGAGCAAGGGCATATACATTCTCCATGACAAGGCTCACCCACACATCACTCAGCAAACAGTTGCTCTCCTGCAACAGTTTCAGTGGAACATAATCACCCACCCACCCTATAGTCCTGACTTGGCACCCAGTGACTATCAACTGTTCCCTAGTTTAAAAGAACATTTGGCCAGAAAGCGATTCAGCTCCAACGACGAGGTGACAGAATAGATTCATAACTTTCTGAACAGCATGGCAGTGAGCTGGTATTACATGAGCATACAAAAACAGCCACAGCATCTATAAAAATGCATCAACAGAAATGGTGATTATGTCAAAAAATAGCTAAATGCTCAAGCTGTAAACTGATGTCAACCAGTGTCGAAATAAAGAAGTCTATGTACTTATAAAAAAAAATAGAATGCTGTTGCTCTCAGTCATTAAGTGAAGGTTTTCAGCCACTGCATTGTCCATGGTGAGAGGTAATGCCTGATATTTGGTGTTCTTGGCACACGCTCAACACTGTGGATCTCATAATATTGAATTCTGTAAGAAATTCCAAAGTGGTATCTCTCATGCCTCTAGCTCCAACTACCATTCTGTGTTCAAGGTTTGTTAATTCCTATTGTGCAGCCATAATCATGTTGGAAACCTGTCCACATGGATCACCTGAGTACGAATGACAGTTCCACCAATGCATTGCCTTTTTCTATCTTGTGTGTGTGATACTACTGCCATCTGTATATGTGCATATTGCTATCCCATGACTTTTGTAACCTCAGTGTATTTCTTCACTTTGAACTTTAATTTTCTTTCCAAAATTCTCCTTGGTTTCCTTTACAACTTGCTCAATGTGCAGCTTGAATAACATCGGGTATAGGCTGCAATCCTGTCTCACTCCTTTCCCAATAACTACTTTCCTTTCATGTCCTTCAACTCTACAGCCCTTAACAAATGATCGGAATTTATTTGGGGACCTGTGAGAGACCTTTTGAAAGATCCTGCTGTCAAAGTCTTCACACAGTTCCCTTTTGACAGCCAAATGCATTTCATTTAGCTTCTCTGTTTTTATAGACCTATGCTTTGTTTTATAACAATTGCACAGTAACCATTGTTTCTTTAGAAGTTTATTGTAAAAGGACTCTATACCACATAAAGTCTCTACCATAACTTATTGTCCTACTGTGCGCATATCTAATAGGGTCCTGTATGATTAAATAAGCGAGCACAAAATATGATATGGGGCAAGCACATCCTCACTGGATAAGCTGCCCACCTCAGTGACTGTGTCTGAACATAGAAACTGTGTCAAATCCTAAGTAATTTTTGACTCTGAAAGTGGTAATTGATTATCAATGTGCAAATACAGCCAGAAAAAGGCTTCTCATTTGTGGTGTGTCTGATGGTAGTTGTGCAGTGTGAGAATGCAAGTGCAATAAGAGGTGAGATTGAAATCAATGTGAACATGTTGAAGGCATAGGAGAGTATAAAAAGTGACATCTGGAGCAATAATAATAATTTTGTGTGGCTCAATGGTCTTCAGTATGAATCCACTTCAAGGATTTATGTTCCCCTAACCAAACACGATAATCATACTAGTGAAAGGGGATCTGCAGTTTAATGTGGAATCTGAATCACATTTCATTCTCGGTGACTCTTCACATCATTGAATTGTGAGTATATCTCTGTTGGTTGTAGATAGATAGGAAACAACAAGTCCACTGGGTACATATTCCGGATAAACTGTTCATAATTATTGTGTCTCCTGTTGGGAATTACTCATTTTAAGAAACAATTGTAAGAAGTCCCTGTCTCTAACAAAAATAGTGTTTCAGCAAAATGTGTTAATGATATGAGCTCTTTTAATGCTGTTTTTGATTGGTCAAGAATTATAGTTCAATTCTTTTATCTTGGCGGCTCGCGCATGCCCACCCAGACGCGGGAGATTGCTGCGTTGCCAGTTGCACACAACGCACGCGCTAAGAGAAGCAGCGCCATAGTGTAGCATAGTTTGCAAGCTTACGTTTAGGGGGGAGCATGCAGTTTATGAAGTAAAGCCACCACGGCCGCATTAACCCTTTCACTGCTACACAGACGTGCTCCCCGCATTCCGCGCTGTGCGCGATTTTGCCACTGCACTGCTCGTCTGTGCAGACACATGGTGTTCCCACTGCTTTGACACTCTTATCATTCGATTCCACAAAAACTATTTGGCCCAAAAATTAGATTTTTACACATCTTCTTGACTGATACCTTCCCCCCATAAATGACTTAATTTTGTTTTGATGTTCAACGCAGTTATTATGCAGCATTAAATATAGTAAACCATTTCATGAAATTTTGAAGAGTTTGCAGAGGTAAAAGTCCATAGAGTATACTTTCCGTATGGTCAATTTTAGTTGCCACAATGTTGAGAATGAAATGTGGACAAGATACCTAAATTTCATATAAAATTTACTGTGCAATAATATCTCATTTAATTTAAGTACCACATAGGTGTTGTATGTAATATTGAGAAATATTCCATCTTTCACGACTGTAACAAAAGTTTTATTTACACCGGGCACGTTTGGCTTTATTTTAAAGCACTACAATCAATCAAAAGGAAGTAGACAAAATACATTAAACAAAACTGTGGACTTACAAAAACATTAGGACTTGAACATACCGTCTATCAGTGGAGTGCTCTGAGCTATGTCAAATATAATTTTTGTGTGTGGCACACACAAACAACATTTATTTGCTAAAATACTGATCAGCCAACACAAACATTGAATATTGTGTTACCACAGCACAAAACAACGAAAGGTGACTTGGCAATGGAGGAGACAAAATATTGTCCACTGATGGTGATTCAAAAGAGAGAAATGCATCTGGTCTAAATAAGTCGCTTATTACAGTTGCAGAAGAGGAATATATTTCAATACCATTGGTAAAACTGCGACTGTGGAACAAAAACAAGAAAGAGAACATGAGTACCATTGTGTATGTGCCATATATTTCATTGATTGAAGTGCTTTAAAATAAAGCCAAACGCGCCTGGTGTAAATAAAACTTTTATTACAGTCACAAAAGATGGAATATTTCTCAATATTACATACGACACCTATGTGGTACTTAAATTAAATGAGAGATTGTTATACAGTAAATTTTATATGAAATTTAGGTATCTTGTCCACATTTCATTCTCAACATGTGGCAACTAATTCATGAAGTAAGGCACTTCAATATTGTTTTTAAATAAAGAAAACATTAAGTACCGCACAAGGTTTGAACTTTAAACCTTCCCCCCCTTTTTTTTCCGCTATTGTTCATTGCATCTGCTCAGTGTGGACGTCATAAGACATCCATTTATATTCGTTGTTGATCAATTGACTCAGTTTTTTTATTACATAGAGCACGTAACCATCTGACCGAACACACTGAGCTACCGTGCCAGCAAAATTTTCACTCGAGGGAAGACTTGAACCAAGGACCTCCCGTTCCATAGCTGCTCACGCTAACCACGGGACCACGGCACTCCTCATTCCCTTAGGAGCCCAACACCTTAACCGTTACGCTAACGCAACTAGTTAGACATCAGTCCTCCACAAGGAATCTAACAAATCACGCAAAATACTGACAAACACTCTTGGTATGATTATGAATTACTCACGCTTCATCGAAGTACAATAGGAAATAAACAATTACCGCTGTTCTTTATCGTGAAAAAGCGGTTCGTGAGATTGATACAAACACCTTTCCTTGCTATCGCCTGAATTAAGAGTCTTATTGCTTGTTTGGTTTAATTAATAAAATAGAATATGAAGCAATTGGAATAAAGAATGCTTTTTCCCAAACATTCTATAAAAGAAAGTCTGCTATCAAGACATTGCTTTTGTTCTATTACTTTATTTATGATTGAACATTTCTAAAACTGAGGACACTCGTCCGTGCTCTGCACTGCAGTCGAGATCTGACAACGTCGTTCTCTGTTCATTGGCTGACTGTGTTTTGTGACGTCAGATGCGCAGAACGAACCTAAACTCGGCTGCCAACATAAATGATGCGCACTTTAGTAGATCTAGGTGCACTTTATGGACAAGTCAGTGCTAGAAATGTAATGCCACAGCCCTCTAATGTAAGTAAACAGGTCAATGGAAAGCATAATGCCTTCTATTAATTGGGAAGTTATTAATAAGGAATGTGCTGTTACAGTTGATATGTGGATGGATTTGGACAGTTAAGGGCTCTATTTGACCTCTTACCATGCGTTACATAAACAGAAGTTGATTTCAAGATTGCAGTGAATATTATGAAAGAAGTAGAACAGAGCATTGGAACAGTTCCCAGACATGTTGTATACTTTTGTTTTTGTCAGTGGCTAGGCTGACACTATAATAAAAACTTTGGAAAGTCATGAACAGCTTTCTTGTGTTGCTCATTGTATTTACACAACACTTAGTCACACATTTGATGAAAATAACTTCAGTTTAAGGTTATTCCCTAACCATCATATCATCAATGAACACTGCAAATGTGTTGTATGGTACATGAAAAGAAGTGGCCTTTGCTCATCTTCTAATTCAGCCATAAACCAAAAAGTCATCACATACTAAACTTGTTTACTCTGACAGAGTCTTTACAAACACACTAAAAAATCTGGTGCTCTACTGCTGAAAAAAAAATTCTCCTTACTGATACAGAGCTGTGATAATGAAGTGGCATGAAGAATTGTAGATTTACTGAAACCATGTAAAGATGCCACACATGCATCAGAAAGCAAAAAAGCACATAAGAGGTGTGTTCAAAAAGTAAGGTGACTTTATATTTTTATGAAAAAATATTTATTTATTCACCAATTCTCATGTTGTCCCCTTCAAAGTAATTCCCCTCAAATATAATACACTAGTGGCAATACTTCTTCCAATCCTCAAAGCACTTCTCTTAAGCGCTTTTTGGTACCGCCTTGAGTACTTTCAGCAATGCAGTTTTTATTTCCTCAGTTGCAGGGGGCCCAAACCAGTGAATATGGTGGCTGCAGCATGATTGTCGCATTGTTTTTGGACAAAAGATCTCTCACAAGCAACGATAAATGAGCAGGTGCATTGTTATGATGCAAAAGCCATGATTTGTTTTTCCACAATTCCAGACTTTTTTGCATATTGCTTCTCACCAACAGTGCATAATGTCAAGGTAATACTCCTTATTGACTGTATGACCTTGAGGCAAAAATTCATGATGTACTATGCCACGGTAATTGAAAAAAACAGTGAGCAAAACTTGGACATTTCATCAAACTTGGCTCTCCAGGATGCTTCCATTGGGACAATTGGGCTTTGGTTTTGACGTCATAATGGTAAACTCATGTTTCATCAGTAGTTATGACACTTCTGAGCAAATCAGGATCATCACTGATGTCATTCAAGAGCCCCTGAGTGATTCTCATGCAACGGTTCTTCTGATCAAAATTGAGAAGTTCTGGAACTAACTTCGCTAACACACATCTCATACCCAAAACATCCAAAAAAATTGCATTACATGAGCCGACCAATATGTGAATATCCTCAGAAACTTCTCTTGTGGTAATTTGACAATTTTCCAAAACAATTTTCTTCACAGCTTTTACGTTATCATCTGTTGTTGATGTTCTGGGGCATCCAGAGTGAAGTTCGTCATTGGCATCTTCTCTTGGAAGAGCTTGTACCACTTGTAAACTTTTTTTTACTTAGAGCAGACTCACCATATGCCACTGTTAACATTTCAAGTGTTTTAGAGCTCCTGATTCCATTTTTCATACAAAACTTGATGCAAATTCTTTTCTCCATTTTTTATAGTAATTGAAAATCGCTGAGCACACTAAAACATGTCTAACCTTTCTATCAGTCAAAAACAAATGAAGTATGCTGTACACTTGAAACTGTGAACATATGTTTGGGACATGTGTGCCAACATAACAAAAAAAGATTGATAATTGAATGTACTTTTCCCACTCAATTTGAAAAGTCACCTTACTTCCTAACAGCCCTCATACAATTCATTACTTCATCTTTGGTTTCACAACTTTCAATAAATCTGCAGTGTCAATGACAACGTGAGGCCAGTTTAATGAGTGCAGCTATAGGCATAGTTTTATGATGATATCATGAAAAGATAGACTTGTAATTAACTGGCCTAACTGATGTGCTGCAATGCAACAGTGTAGACCAACTGGATATTTTTCAAAAAAGTGCTCAATTACACAGAAGAAATATTCCACATATGACAAAGAGCTGCTTAGTATATACACTGAAGAACCAAAGAAACTGGTACACCTGCCTAACATCGTTGTAGAATCCCTGCGAGCACACAGAAGTGCCACAACACAACATGGAATGGGCTTGACTAATCTCGGAAGTAGTGCTGGAGGGAACTGACACCATGAATCTGCAGGGCTGTCCATTAATCTGTATGAGTATGAGGGGTGGAGATATCTGAACAGCATGTTGCAAGGCATGCCAGATATGCTCAATAATATTCATGTTTGTGGAGCTTGGTGGCCAGCAGAAGTGTTTAAACTCAGAAGAGTGTTCCTGGAGCCACTCTGTAGCAAATTCTGGATGTGTGAGAGGTCACATTGTCCTGCTGGAGCTGCCCAAGTCCGTTGGAATGCAAAATGGACATGAATGGGTGCAGGTGATCAGACAGGATGCTTACATGCATGTCACCTGTCAGAGTCATATATAGATATATCAGGGGTCCCACATCACTCCAGCTGGACATGCTCCACACCATTACAAAGTGTCCATGAGCTTGAGCAGTCCACTACTGACATTCAGGATCTACGGATTCATGAGGTTGTCTCCCTACCTGTACACATCCATCCAGTTGATACAATTTGAAATGAAACTTGTCTGATCAGGCAACATGTTTCCAGTCATCAACAGTCCAATTTTGGTGTTGATGGGCCCAGGCAAAGCATAAAGCTTTGTGTCATGCAGTCATCAACAGTACATGAGTGGATCTTCAGCTCCAAAAGCCTATATTGATGATGTTTATTGAATGGTTTGCATGCTGACACTGCAGCAATTTGTGAAAGGGTTGCACTTCTGTCATGTTGAATGATTCTCTTGTCACCATTGGTATCATACTTGCAGGATCTTTTTCTGGCCACAGCAATATCAGAGATTTGATGTTTTACTGGATTCCTGATATTCATGGTACACTCATGAAATGGTTGTATGAAAATCCCCACTGATCACTACCTCAGAGATGCTGTGTCCCATCACTTGTGTGCTGACTATAAAACCAGGTTCAAACTCACTTAAATCTTGATAACCTGCCATTGCAGCAGTAATAACCAATCTAACAACTGCACCAGACACATTGCATATAGGCTTTGGTGACCACACCACCATATCCTGCCTGTTTACATATCTCTGTATTTGAATATGCAGGACTATACCAGTTTCTTTGGTGCTTCAGTGTATATTTTTAATAGGAGGTACAAATGATTAAAAATGGGGGCCTGATTTTTCTATGCACAGAAGCTGTCATTACCTTACAACATAAAATTGGCACAGTAAGCAGAGGACTGTCACTGGTGCATGATTGAGTTAAAACACAGACCTACCTTCTCATATTGTGTACTCAAAGTCCAACTGCACAACCTTGACTTGTTAAACTTACCTGTTACATAGTTGTTCACATGCTGCACTCCAATATATGAAACCTGATTAAGTATTGCATTAACACAACTCTGTAAAATAAATAATGTACTACTCTGGTGAAGTCTTAATATATTCTTGAGGCCTAATTTGAGTTGAATGCATTAGTTACAACAATTATGTAAAGCTACAAGTGGTACTCACCAGAATTGAACTGAATTGAATTTTATTTCATTGTGTAGTGTTTCATGGTGTATACGACATATGGGACACATTAAAAATAGAAAATATTCATTATCACTTACTTCCATGGAGCTTACATGACAGAAAACTAATTTCAGCTGCCAAGAGACTTCAGCATTTATACAAATAACTTTTGATGAAAAAATCACGATATCACTACTGTCCTGCCATGTGAGACTTAAAAATGAAATGTCAGGATAGTTTTGGTTCTGCTGGCCAGAAGTCATATGACTTTCTCCAAGCCACAAAATAATCTAACCTCACAGCCACAACCATAAGGTCATCAGCAATGATCTATTAACAACACTGAGACAGTGTCCAGCTAGATAATCATCAGCATCCAACTTACCAATCTTAGGTTGAATGATGGCATATTACGCAACATAAGCTTTGTTCATTTCACTACCTTTTTGCATAGCTGAAATATACTGTCACCATCAAAATATAATTTAACACCACCAATTAAAAGCACTACCTTCATGACTACGTCTTCTAACTTTGTTGACGTAAAATGGACATATACAAACATATAATGCAACAGAGCTGCAAGTGCCATATGACAAAGTTCCTATTTCATCCAAAATCCAAATGTTTTCTTTACACTCAGGTCTATCATCCTATTTATAACTTACTAACATTTTTCCTTTTAATCATATAGTGTCCTACAACAGTTCCTTCATTAGAGACTCTTTCGGAACATTACATGAAACAGTTTTCCCTTCATGCTGACTCTTAAAAAAAATAATTTTTGGATGGACTATTTTCCTTTTCCCAGGCTTCAAGACCTGGGATGGGTCCACTTGCTTGTTTCTGAGGGGTGTCTGTTTCTGAAAACTGCATCTATCCTTTAGTTCTTGCCTTCCATATTCTTAAGCGAGCCCTCCAGAAAGTTTTCGATGCTGTGCTCTGAACCCTCCTGCTGCATGATGACTTGCCATTCTCAAGCACTCAGGCATCTCACCATATGACAATGAATGCCTTGAGACTTCACTTGCTATTGCAAATTCTGATTGCAGTTCTTAATCAAAAATGAAATATGTCATGATTGATATCTTGAATAACAATGTAGTTCATACCAGTTGATCTTAATATAAGAGACTAAACACAGACATGATATGTTCCAACCTTCTTTCTTATCTGGATCCGCTGTTGTGAATCCAGGACTTGGAAATGAATGAAGTCACTGAGATTACATATTGCTGCCATGTTTCAACCAAACATAAAGAAACTTCTAGACGAACAGAGATTACTGCATAATAGGTGTATAGATAGAGAGACGATGAATGAAACATGTTTGACTGTCAAGAGAACAATGCATGATTCCTTCAGTGACTACGATAGCAGAATACTGTCATGCGATCTTTCACAGAATCCAAAGAAATTCTGGTCATATGTAAAGGCTGTTAGAGACACCCAGATCAGTGTGCAATCCCTCGTGGATGAGATGGGAACTGAAATTGAGGGTAGCAAGCAAAAGTTGAAATGTTTAACTCTGTTTTCAAATTTTCCTTTACAAAGGAAAACCAAGGAGAATTGCCCAAGTTTAATCCCAATACCACTGAAAAGATGAATGGAATAAGTATTTGTGTCAGTGGTGTTGAGAAACAAATGAAACTGTTAAAATTGAACAAAGCTCCAGGCCCAGATGGAATCCCTGTCAGATTCTATACTGAATTTGCAGCTGAGTTAGCCCCTCTTCTAACTATAATCAAGCATAGATCCCTCAAACAAAACACTGTACCCAAGTCTTTGAAAAATGCACAGGTCACACCCTTCTATAAGAACGTTATTAGGAGTGATCCCCAAAGCTACCATCCAGTATACTTAACATCAATTTGTTGGAGACTCTCAGAGCATACAGTTCAAATGTAATGAGGTATGTTGAACAAAATGATCTCCTCAGTGCCAACCAACACGCATTTTGGAAACATTGATCATGTGAAATCCAACTTGCAGTTTCCTTACATGATATACTGAAAGCTTTGGAGCAAGGCAATCACACAGATACAGTATTTCTTGATTTACAAAAACCACTTGAATCAGTACCACACCTTCGTTTGTTGCTGAAAGTATGGCTGTATGGGGTATAAAGTGAAATTTGTGACTGGATTGAGCACTTTTCCCTAGGGATGACACAGCATGTTATCTTGAATAGAGAGTCATTGTCAGATGTAGAAGTAACTTTGGGTGTGCCCCAGGGAAGTGTGTTGGAACCCTTGCTGTCTGTATTCTATATTAATGATGTTGCAGATGATATAAATACTAATATGATGCAGTTAGCTATAATGAAGTACTATCTGAAAGAAGTCACATAAATATTCAGACAGATCTTGATAATGTTTCAAAGTTGTGCAGATATTGGCAGATTGTTCTAAATGTTCAGAAATGTAAAATTTTTCACTTCAAAAAACAAAAAACATAGTATCCTATGGCTATAATATCAATGAGTCACTCTTAGAATCAGCCAACTCATACAAGAATCTGGGTGCAACACTTCATAGGGATATGAAATGGAATGATCACTTAGTTTCAGTCATGGATAAAGCAGGTGGTAGACTTTGGTTTTTAGGTAGAATACTGGAGAAGTGCAAGTAGTCTACAAAGGAGAATGCTTACAAATCACTCATGTGACCAGTTCTAGAATATAGCTCAAGTGTGTGGGACCCGTACCAGATAGGACTAACAGGGGATATTGAATGTATACAGAGATGAGCCCCCCCCCCCCCCCCCCCTCATGAACCATGGACCTTGCCATTGGTGGGGAGGCTTGCGTGCCTCAGCGATACAAATAGCCGTACTGTAGGTGCAACCACAACGAAGGGGTATCTGTTGAGAGGCCAGACAAACGTGTGGTTCCTGAAGAAGGGCAGCAGCCTTTTCAGTAGTTGCAGGGGCAACAGTCTGGATGACTGACTGATCTGGCCTTGTAACACTAACCAAAACGGCCTTGCTGTGCTGGTACTGCGAACGGTTGAAAGCAAGGGGAAACTACAGCCGTAATTTTTCCCAAGGGCATGCAGCTCTACTGTATGAAGAAGCTTGTACAGGATAGAGTAGCATGGAGAGCTGCATCAAACCTGTCTCAGGACTGAAGACTACAACAACAACAACAGAGATGAGGAGCACAAATGGTCATAGGTTTGTTTAATCCATGGGAGAATGTCACAGAGATACTGAAGGAGCCGAACTGGAAGACTCTTGAAGATAGACATAAACTATCCCGAGAAAGTCTAATAACAAAGTTTCAAGAACCAACTTTAAATTATTACTCTAGGAATATGGTATAACCTCCTACATATTGTTCACATAGGGATTGTGAGGGTAAGATTAAAATAATTGCTGTACACACAGAGGCATTGAAACAATAATTCATTCTGTGCTCCATACATGAATGGAATAGGAAGAAACCCTAATAAATGGTACAATGGGATGTACCCTCTGCCATGCACCTCATGCGGTTTGCAGAGTATAGATGTAGAAATGTAGAAGTATTATAAGCTGTATAATATTTCATCAATGTAAAGTACTATTTTTCAGATAAGGCTTCATAATTTCCACGTCAGTTATGTATCACTACTTTTTCTTTAGTTCACTAACATTCAGCCATCAACTGCGGAAGATAGGTAGATAGACAGATAAACAGACAGAGAGAGAGAGAGAGAGAGAGGGAGGGAGGTATGAAGGAGCATTTGATTATGCAGTACAGCGATGCAAGGTGTCAGCAAGGGCTGGTGAAGAAAGGTTATTTGCATGTCCTGATATCAGAGGTAGAGGTAGCATGTGACAGAGCAGAGTTACGTGAGTTTGTTCACTATTGGCTTGATGGTCCTTTAGCAGGCAAGTCCCAACTTGAGAGGCATGGAAAAGTGCAACACTGTTAATATCTATCCAGCATTTTGTCAACTACTCTTTTTGACTTAGGTCACAGTTACTGTCCCTGCCTAGAGGTAAATGGTTCACTTTTTCTCCTTGAGATGTGACACTTTCTCTTTACAAGTATCTAGCTTCCTCAACATGTGAATCTTTTTACTTTTTTTAACTGCTCTTTATGCTTTGGTAGTAATTTTTGGTGGAATTGCATCATGGTCACTGACAAATATAAACATCGACACCCTCAAAGAGGGGTCTGGTCTATTTGTTGCCACTTGATTTAATGTATGTCTATCATGATGGGCTTATAAACTATTTGTTGTAAACAGTTTTCAGAGAAAGCTTTTAGTATTGTCTTACAAGCTGTCTTATCTTCTAAAATTGTAATCATCCCAATGAATTACTTTATGATTAAATTCTTCTCTAATGTTATGGTATGCTTGGGGAACATAAGTACAGTATAAGACAGCAGAAATATTCTCTAAAGTTTTCAGTTTCAGTTGATGGTGAAACTGGTGATCAATAGGACACAATTGTAAGTTTATGCTCACTCTTAATACTAATTGTTTCCAAAATTCTCTCTCTCTCCTGTCACAGTGGAAATGAGTTTGTTGACTACTATTACTAATATACCACCATCCTTTTGATGTGCACTTAGTTTAACTCCATAATCTCTCTGCTGTCAGTTTCGGGTTTCAGTCAGTTTTCTGAACCTGATTATATGCAAGCTCCACTGGACAGAGTCACCTAATCTAAAAAAAAAAAAGTCCCTTGTTGTTTCCCAACCACAGTCAGATATGTGGATACCAACATCCAAGTATGACCCCGCAGCCCAGATGACAAGCATTCTCTGTCATAACACACACCACCAGCTGCAGCTGGTTGCACTCTGTTCCTCAATGCCTGACAGAACAGCCTATTGGACTTGTTGAATGAGTCCTGAAATGATTCTTCTTATCCATTTATGTCATTTCCTTAAGGGGTACTATTATTCACTCTACATTTGAACAACTCGCAATTAACAGACCCAAAACATTTCTGAATTTCTTTCCCCTTGACATGGAACATAGCAAGTTTCCCATCAGGTGAAGTGCGTTACACTGGGTCAGCTTCAGTTACAAGAGGAGGCAGCACCTCAAACTACTTGTAATGGGATATATGAAGTACTTCTTTATGCGGCTCTGAGATGTACTACTGACATGTCATTCACAGTCAAGTTGTGAATCATGATAAGTCCTGTATTTCCTGGAGAAATATCCATGGGTGAAGATAGTACTTCTCCTAGGGAAGCTCAAATCTTCTGCATCACAGATTCTTGCTGGTAACTGATTTCCATGCTATCTTATTGAAAGAAAGTGAAGTGTCATGTTAAGAAATCCAACAAACACACACAATGAAACAAAATCTTGTTGTACCATTGGATCTGCTCCTGTTCTTCATATAGTGGAACTTCAATTTTATGTTGTGTGCTTTTACATTTTCATTATTCTTGACCAAATTGAGGAGCAAATCTCCAAGGTCATGGAAAGTGTCAGTACATGATATTACAACACAAAAGTAATAACAGATAAAAATAAAAAGTTTATGAACCCAGAAAAATTCTGGCCATAAATTTAAATAAATGCAATCAACAATACAACAAGAATCAGCTAAATTTTTCAAGGAACTCCTCGAAAGAATAGAATGAGTTACCCATTAGGAAACTCTTCAGTTTTGATTTGAAAGCATGTGGATTACTAAGATTGTTGAATTCTAGTTGTAGCTTACTAAAAATTGATGCATCAGTATACTACACACTTTTCTGCACAAGAGTTAAGGAAGTCTGATCTAAATGCAGGTTTGATTCCTACCGAGTACCAACTGAGTGAAAGCTGCTTATTCTTGGGAATAAGATAATATTCATAACAAGAAATGACAGTAAGGAATACATATATATATATATATTGAGAGGCCAATGTCAAAATACCCAGAGTCATGAACAGGGATTGATAAGAGGTTTGTGAACTTACACCACTTATTGCCTAAACAGCCCAGTTCTGAGCCAAAAATATCCTTTTAGAATGGGAAGAGTTACCCCAAAATATAATACCATATGACATAAGTGAATGAAAATAAGCAAAGTAGACTAATTTTTGTGTCGAACGACCGCTCACTTCAGATACTGTACTAATAGTAAAAATGGCATCATTAAATCTTTCAACAAGTTCCTGAATGTGGGCTTTCCACAACAGTTTACTATCTACCTGAACACCTATAAATTCAATCTGTCCAGTTTCACTAATCATAGGCCCATTCTTTGAAATTAAAACGTCAGGTTTTGTTGAATTGTGTGTTAGAAACTGTAGAAAACTGAGTCTTATTGTGATTTAGCGTTAGTTTATTTTCTACAAGCCATCAACTTATGTCATTAACTTCACTATTTGAAAATGAGCCAATGTTGCACACAACATCCTTTACAACCAAGCTAGTGTCATCAGCAAACAGAAATATTTTAGAGTTACCCGTAATACTAGAGGGTATATTATTTATATAAATAAGGAACAGGGTTGGCCCCAACACAGATCCCTGGTGCACCCCCCCCCCCCCCCCCCCCCCATTTGACTGTACTCCACTCAGACCCCACATCACACCCATTCTCAACACTGTGAATAATGGCCTTTTGCTCTCTGTTGCTAAAGTATGAGGTGAACCAATTGTGAGCTACTCCCCGTATTCCGTAATGGACCAACTTCTGGAGCAATGATTTGTGATCAACACAATCAAACACCTTAGTTAAATAAAAAAAAATATGCCTAGCATTTGAAACCTTTTGTTTAACCCATCCAGTACCTCACAGACAAAATAGAATATAGCATTTTCAGTTGTTAAACTACTTCTAAGGCTGAACTGTACATTTGATAGCAAGTCGTGTGATATAAAATGATCAATTATCCTTACATACACAGTATTATCAATAACTTTAGCAAATACTGATGGCGTAGAAACAGGTCTAAATTGTCTAAATTATCCCTTTCTTTCTTTTTATAATGTGCCTTTACTACTGAGTACTTTAATCATTCAGGAAACTGACCATTCTTAAAGGAAAAATTACAAATATATCTAAATACAGGGCTAACATGTGCAGCACAGTACTTTACTTAGTCTTCAGTGAATTAATTATTTAAATATCTTCAACATTTTGCAGCCCTGTCAGCAGCTGTATAAATATTAATTTTAATTTTAAAAATGAACAGCCTCAGTTGCACTGTTTACCTAGGTTTCAGTTGGGATAACCCAACCTTCTTCAGATTAACAGTATCTATCATTTGTCCATATTCGACATCTTCAAGCTATAACTACAAATTCATAATTTATTGTCAGACTCTAAAACTTATCTGGCACTGCCTCGGCCCCACTTCGTGACTGCGATGCAGCGGCCACGAGTGCTGTACTGCAACTTTTACACCTAGTACCCCATTGAGAATGTTCTAATGGAAACCAACTCTGAAAGACAATGAGAAATGCTTTAAGGAAAGCATTATATTTGTCATCTATGTTATTGGCACTATAAACATACTGCAACTCTTGTTCCTTGACGAGGTTTAAGAAATTCTCAATTGCAGTTGGATTAACTTTCCTACATAGTTTTAATTATATGTGACATTTGTTTGAGTACAAAAGCCTTTTAGTGTAAAAATTCGTGTATCATGGTCTGAAAGGCCATTCACCCTTTTACGAACAGAATGCCCATCTAGTAATGAAGAACAAATAAAAATATTGTCTATGGGAGTGCTACTGCTCCCCTGCACCCTGGTTGGAAGAAACACAATCTGTATCAGATCATATGAATTTAGGAGATCTACCATCATTTTTCTTGTACCGCCACATACAAAATTGGTATTGAATTCACCACATATAACTAATTTCTGGTACTTCCTATAAAGTGAACTAAGAACCCCCTCTAGCTTGAGCAGAAATGCTCTGAATTCAGAGTTAGGGTACCTATAAACTACAAAAATTAGTTTCACTAAATTAAACTGTGCCTGCAGAACATTCAAATATCTGTTCAGTGCAGTGCCATGATGTGTCTATGGACTCAAACGGAATTCTGTTTTTTACATACATGGCCACTCCCTCCACACGAGGAACTCATTGAAAAACATTTTGTTTCTTCCTAGTAAGGTTTACCTCAATTCTGCATTCTTACTTGATATCTCGCTTGACTTCCAATTGACATTTGATGTGACTGAATGAGTTACAAGTGGCAAAAAAGACAGAAGGTTCGCACTGTGGGTGGTGGTGGGTTAAGGGAATATTTTAGGCCATTACAGCGAGGAGAGATGTGAGAGAGGACATGCTGATGTAATCCAAGATCAGCATTGCCAACACAATCTGCAACATTTAGCTTCACCACACAGTTATGACACAACTACTGCTATGTTGTGGCAGAAATGGAAAAACAGGATACTCGACACTAAGTGTTCTGGAATGAGCCAATATGTGACTGATGGGTCTCAGCCACCATCTTTCCTTGTGCCACTTATAACTCAGTCTCGTCTTTTTGCATGTATTTCTGATGTACTGTATTCAGCAATAGTACTGATTGCCAGCCTTTTAAATTCAAACACTGAGTCTTGAAGAATATTCTGTCAGAATCAAGGAAAATCAGGCATTTCTGCTGTTGAGCTCTTATCGGCAGGCAGTTTGTGACTGTTAGTACTACAATGTTAATGTTGTCTTAAAGAGGCAACAGTGGTTTTCTATGATTTGTGTTATCTCCCATTCTTTAGATACTTCGGCTTTTTGCTGTTTATGCTCTGTGTGTATCATTGTCTGCCCTTAGTTGCAAGCTATTACACATATCAATAAACACTGCACAAACAGGCTTATTTCCATGCTTCATTTACTGCACCTGATCACAGGTTATGGGCCCAGGTTCATAAATCTGTTTTTCAGTGTAGTGGCAGAAATTTTTTTGGTGGTGTCATGCATAATTTGACATTACTGGTGTAGTGTTGGCGTTGTGCAATGGAACAATCCATGCATCAGTTTCAGTGTTTAAAGTTGACTGGAGGGAACAGTTGGGCTGTGTGGAAATTCCAAATGGAAGTGATATTCAGAGGAAAAGGCCTTTTAGATATTGTGAGTGGCACTGTTACTAAGCCACAACAGGAGAATGAAGCTGAAGTAAAAATATGGCTGGGAAAGGATGCAAAAGCACAAGAACATATTGTGTCACAGATTAGCACCACTCATGCACCTGCTTTCATGTATGTCATTAGCCGGTATGTGGAAGAAACTAAAGACTTTCTATGAAAAAGAGTCCAGTATCCACCTACTGCAGCAAATGTGTTTCTTGCTTCAGTTTGGCGATGACTCGGTGGCTACAGTTATGTCAAAAATAGAAGAAATCAACACAAATTGAAGCAAGTGGGTGGACTACTTTAGGATAAAAATGATAATAACAAAAGTGTTAATGTCATTGCCAGAGTGATATAAACATTTCTGTTCAGTGTGGGAGTCCATCCTCTTTCAGAAGTAAATGCTTAATGAGTTAACTTCAAGATTTCTCATTGAGGAACAGAGAAATAATCAGTCCGACCAGTGTAAGCGGGCAGCAAAATATTACCTGTTATGCTTGTGGTAATGATGTCCATTATGCAAAAGACTGTAAAAGTAAAGCAAAGAGAGAAATTATTGTAAGGACAGAGGTCATTTGAAGTCAGATTGCAGGCTGTTGAAATCAAAGGAAGGCAAAAAGGTTCAGGACATAAATGCCTTTATGTGTATAAATCAAGGATCTGACCTAGAAGATTATTGGACCATGGATACAGGTGCTAGTGAGAATATGTGCAATAAGAGAGAACTGTTTAAGAAACTGTACATTGTGCAAACCTCAATGAAAGTTACTGCGTGTGTCAGTAAACTTCTTGATGTGATTGAGCACGGTACTGTGGAATTGTATGAATGGAACAGAGATAAATTTATCAAAACAGTACTTAGTGGATTGCTGAAATTCAATTGGCTTTCTGTAGGAGCTGTGTTAGACAAAGGCATGTGTTTAGTGTCAACTAGGTACAGTAAGAATTCTTGAACAGAGAAGGTGAAGTTCCTTCATAATCCAAATGTGTCAACAACATCAAGTGGATGATAGCATACCTCAATAAAGCAAAATATTCCTTGTGAAAAAACATGCATTTTGTATAGTTGCAATGATAGAACAAATATACCCTCATGAATTATAAAGCAACTATGGACAATATGGCCACACAGATGAAGAAAATTTATCACATGTTGTTTTCACGAAACAGAACCAAATCAGAAATGTCAATAGTTTGTTTGGCATATGTGGGTATAACACACACCATAGCTGACAGTAATGATGTGAGTGAGCTTTTGCCAGTCAATATTGATAGTAGTCTGGTCAATTTATCAAAACGTGTTGCAAACTTGAGTGTCTGGTATAAGAAATTGTGCCATCAGAGCATTACACATGTGAAAGAGTTTCTGCCACATAAAAGAGTGAACTTCATAGATGGCTTTGTCACTTGTCAAGAATGTTTGGCAGATAAATAACATCATTTGCCTTTCCCTGTCAGTTCGTCAAGAGCTAATGCCTCATCTGAACTGGTTGATGCAGATGTCTGTGGGCCCATGGATACACATTTGCTTGAAGGAACAAGACGTTTTTGCTTTTGAAGGATGAGTACTCTTGTAATTGAAAAATATTCTTTATGAAACAGAGGAATGAACTTAAAGGTTTGATTACAAATTTCACTGCAAAAACTGAGAGAGAAACTGGTCTGAAAATTAAAATTTTATGGAGTGATAATGGACTGGAGTTTATGAATACTGACATAGGTACATTTTTTAGTGAAAGTGGCATAACCCATCAAAGAATCACTTTGGTAGAAGTTACTCATTCAGTGATTTCATGAATGCCCAAACATTTCTGGGCTGGAGCTATTAACACAGCAGCTTATGTACTAAATGAAACTGTCCAAGTCCTGTACAAGGTAAAATTCCTGTTGAAGCTTTTTATGATGGAGAATTACCCTTA
Organism: Schistocerca piceifrons; assembly: GCF_021461385.2. NCBI lineage: Eukaryota > Metazoa > Arthropoda > Insecta > Orthoptera > Acrididae > Schistocerca > Schistocerca piceifrons. Next base: position 51,254,213 of record NC_060144.1, read on the forward strand.
GCAGATTTGAAAATATTTGGAACTCATGTGACTGTCTTTGTATCAAAAGAAAAGAGACTGAAACTAGACCCCTAAAACAAAATAGGTTTTTTTCTGGGTTGTGATAATGATGTGAAGAGATACAGAATATTTATACCTTCCACAAAGAGAATTAAAGTGTATCGAGATGTAATTTTCTTACCGCCAGCAGTATCAGAAAGAAAGAAGAAAACTGATGTTCAAGTAAAACAATCAGATGCTATTTGTTCTGATGACAAGAGCATAGATAAAGCTTTTATTCAGAGGAATGGAAAGAAGAAATGAGGACTGACATTGTGGAAAAAAGTAAAAGTCTGCCTAGAGAAGAACAAGAAATCAGTGAAGACATTGAAAACAGAGACGTTTGTTTTGAGGATGCAGAGGAAGATGTAGTTTTTGCTGACAAGAAGACATATAATCTCAGACCAAGGAGGAAAATTCAACACCCAAATTACATGGAGAATTATGAGTTGCACCTGTTGTCAGCAGTGAATGATGAAGACCCAGCACCTACACTGATTCATTGTCAAGTAGTGAAGCTAAAAATTCGAAAGATGACATAGCAAGGAAACTGCAAGCCCTGGAAGAAAACAACACATGGGATTATGCATGTAAGCCTAATGATTGTGATGTTATTGACACAAGGTGGGTTTTTAGATGAGAAAGAGATGAAAAAGGTAATGTTGTTTCTTATAAAGCTCATCTTGTAGCAAAAGGTTTCCAACAAAGCTTGTCTTATTCAGAGATATACAGTCCAGTAGTAAAACTAACTTCAGTGGGATTTTTCTGGTTTTTTGTAATAAGAATAACTTCCCATCTATCAACTGGATGTTCGTAGTGCATTTCTCTAAGGAGAGATAGTTGGAGACTTTTATGTTAAATTACCTGCCGGATGCTGCAGTAAAATGAATCATAAAGTTTGTAAACTTAGAAAGGCTCTGTATGGTTAAAAGGCTCATCCAAAAATTTGAATATTAAATTTCACGCAGTAATAGCTGGCTTAGGATTTGTAAGAAGTGATCTGTTGATAGCCTCAACTTCTCAGAGTGAAACTGACAATTTAAAGCTGTTATTGGGTGATAACTTTAAAATGAAAGATTTGGGTATGATTAGGAAGAACCTGTCATTCCTATCCTACAGAGATGCACATAGAAACAGGGATGTCACAACGTTATACAAATTGTAAATTGTGGTTTGTTAGTCTCATAATGTACATAACTTAAGTCATTTGATTCAGGTACAAGTGACATGGCAAAATTGCGATAAAATTTCACCATAAGCATATAACAACTGATGTTAACAAACAGCCAATATGGCAGACAGCATAAATTTTGAGTGTGTTAGCTCTACAAATATAAACATAAAATGAGCAAAAAATGTATGACATACATAAAAAATCAGTGTTTACTGCAATCTTAAATGCACTGTGTGTAATATTAGCACTCAAGTGTCCAGAAAGACAGTCTAGAAATAGTGAACTACCGGTATGTGTATGTAGTCAAATGAAATGGCTCCTGAGTGTGAGGTGTGCAATATTCTTGATTGATTGGTCCATTTAAATCTGAAGATGCATAATGTGCAAGATATATACGGATTTTTATGTTAATATTAACAATTTTACATATAACATACCTTTGTACATAACAATACACATTAATACATCAATACTGATGAATACTTAAATAAATGTTGTTACACTATATACAAGGAGATAATACACAAATGTTCTTCTGTATGAGACAACATTGGGTTAAGGTAGAAAAATTTATTTTTGTAGATATTCATCTACTGTGTAAAAGCAGTGATCAACCAAGTATGACTTCAATTTAGATTAGAAGTGACCAATGTATTGTATGTGTTTAATTATATCTTGTAAGGCATAGTATAGTTTGATACTGGGATTTATAAAACTGTTTTGAAATAACTTTGTGTTGACACATTGAACATGTACATCCAGTTTTTGTCTTGTATCATAGCTGTGTATTGTATGATTTTGAATGATCCTTTTGTGTGTAAGTTTTGCTTTAAATACATTATATTTTTAAGTATGTATATACAAAGAAGAGGCAGGATCATCCTTTTTTGAAACAATGGTCTACATGAGTTGTGATTCTCTACCCCTTACATTATTCCTATAATTTTTTTAAAATTTTGAATGTTTTGATGGTATCTCCAGAATTTCCCCAGAACATAATCCCATACCAGAGGTGAGATTGTATGACTGAAGAGTGTTGTAGCTGGTACAACTTTTTAATGTAAGCAACACAAAACAAGGAGTACTTAATTTTTTGTTCATTTGCTCAATGTGTGCTTTTCATTTCAAGTTGTTTAGTGGATGATGTCCAAGAAATTTCGTACAGGGCGTTTTGGTAACTGTCTGTCCATATAGCTCTATAGGGGTGATATCAGATTTTTTGTTTGTGCTGTGTGCATATCCATAGCTACAGTTTTTCCGGTGTTTATTATTAAGTCATTGTCATCAAAGTAACATGTTAGCCTGTCAGTGGCTTCTCTTAAGTGTTTTACAAGATTTTCTTCTGAGTTTCCTGTAACTTGAACACTCGTATCATCAGCAAATTGTAATATTTTACTGCTGTCATTGCTTATGTTTAGGTCATTTACGTAGAGTAAGAACAGAACAGGACCAATTACTGATCCTTGTGGCACACCATATTTAACAGTCAGTAGTTTGGAAAAATATTTCCTAATGACATTATCCCTTTCCTGATCTATTTATGCATATTGTTCCATGTTCTTAAGAGCTGAGCCAGTTGTTAGCTGTTCCCCTAATGTCAAGATTTTCTAGCTTGTGTAGCAATTTGTCATGATTTATGGTGTCAAATGCCTTTGACAAATCTAAAAATATGACCATGGTAAGTTTTTTGTTGTCTAATGCTAACAGCACCTCTAATAGAAAGGAGTGAACTGATGATTCGGTTGAGCACTTTGCTCTAAATCCATGTTGAGATTCTGACATAATGCCATTATCCTCTAAGACATCTGTTATTCTCTTATTGAAGAGCCTTTCTAATATTTTTGAGAAAACAGACAAAAATTCCAATAGTCTGTAGTTGGACATATCATCTTTGTTTCCTTTCTTATACAAAGGCTTTACTTTTGCTATTTTCAAACACAATGAAAAGTTCCTGTAGCAAACGATAGGTTACATAGGTTAGTTAAGGGCCCAGTAATCAGGTCCCCACATTTCTTTATAATGAAATCAGGTATATCATCCACTCCTGCAGAGTGTTTCATCTTGAGACTCTTTATTGTACCTGTACTTCTTCTACATTTGTTGGGTATAGGAACATTGATTTGCTTGAGACTTTTTTCCCTGTTTCTGTATGCTGCTTTCTGTTGGAGGTCAGTTGTAGTAGTTTCTCTGTTACATTTATAAAAGAGTTGTTAAACATATTAGTTACTACTTCTGGGTTATTAATGTTTTCCAAGCTGGCCTTTAGTAGAATATTATTAACTCTATTTTTGTCAGATTTGGTTTCTTTCTTTACAACTTGCAGTATGCTTTGGTTCAGTTTGAAGCATTTTCCATGTACTTGTCTTTGTCTCATTTCTTTGCATTCTTTATTATTTTATTTAAGATAGATTTATATTTTTGGAAGTAACTATCAAACTTCAGGGTTGTGTTGTAACTTCTTGCAATATTGTGTAGGTACCATTTTCTAGCATGAGATTTCCTTATACCACTAGTAATCCACTTGTTGCATTTAGTGGTTTGCATTGTTTTGGCTTTCAATGGAGAAGCAAGATGAGGTACAAGAGTGGGGGAAACTGCCTAAGAAAAGCACTCCCTTAAAGATAAAGTGTGATGCTGTTACTTGTAGTTTAACTGAAATTGTGGTGATAAAATGTAAATTTATCTGTTTCATTATGAGAAAATGTGAACTCCCATGTATCCCACTCTCTTGAGCATTCACTTAAACCTCTTCTCAAGGAGTAATTGTTCTTGTAAAATAAACCAATGTCTGTGCAATGTGATGTATAAATGTTAATGTACTTCTGTAATTGCATCAATTGACTTGTCCTATATTACTTGTACACTTGCTGTATAATATGTAATCAACAGGACCAAATAAATAAATAAACAAATAAATAAATAAATAAAATCAAAATAATATTTAATTATGTTCATGAATGTCTGAAACTTATCAGAAATATTTTCTATACTATACACTCACGATTCTTGTTGGAGATAATTCTGGAACGTTTGTACTGCAACATTGCTGAAAGTTCTGCCCATGTGTGTAGTCTTCCTCATAAAATTATAGGATGAATTATTGTTTCCACAAAAGCTTATAGCTTGTGCATGATGGTCTGCCAGTCCAGCTTTAATTACAACTGATTTAAATTTTTTTTGGGACTAATTATTATTTGGTCTATGGTAGTCCTAGAATGATTCATTTCACATGTAGGGGAGTGGATTGTAATCTCCAAATTATTGGCTGTTAATATGTTCATCAACTCAGATTTTGAATCTGTCTCCATTTAGGTCTCCAAATATAAGAATTGTTTTTCAGTTTGTTACTACTTTAGTAAAGTATCAATCTATAATTGCCTGAGAAGCTTTCAAAAAGTCCCACCCGAGAATGATGTCATGACTACACTCTTGTAAGATGATGAATTCTAAGGGCTGTGTATGGTTCCTTATACCAACACAAATAACACATCTTCCTGTAGGTTTTACATATTTTCCATTAGCCACCTTCAGCAGAGATGTTTTGTTGTCGATGAATATGGTTTTCTGGAACTGGCGACAATACTTCTCTGAAATGACTGAATATGATGCTCCAAAATCCAGAGTGGGCACCCATGAGGATATCGATGTAGTTTCCTATCACACATTATCACAAATGACCAACAAGCTAATGTTCTAACAAATCCACTAAGTAAAATAAAATTTGAAAGAATTAGAGCCTTTCTGGGACTTACTTAAGAGCTTGTAATTAGTTTTTGTAATGTTGATAATTAACGTTGAGGGAGGGTGTTAATAGTACAATGTTAATGTTATCTTAAAGAAGCTACATTGTTTTTCTTTGATTTGTGTTATCATCCAGTTTTTAGATCCTTTGGCTATTTGCTGTTTATTCTGTGTGTGTATCGTTGTCTGCCACTAGTTGTAATTTTGTTACACATTGCAATAAACTCTTCACAGACAGGCTATTTTCATGCTTCATTCACTTTGCTTGATCACAGTAAAATCTCCCCACATTCAATGCAGCCACCACACCCTGCTAAGCTTGTTTGACACGAGCGACTTTCATGTCAAAATCGTCTATTCGAAGTGCGTGCACCTTTTGTGCCCTCATGAAAATCTGCAACCAACCATGACGTGAGTGTGTCTGTGATCTATAGATTGTGCTAAATGTGGAGTTCTAAATTTCTGTGTGTGCTGCACCCTGCACATGAGCAGAGACAAGGGACTATGGAGCGTCGGAAGTTATAATGTAACATGGTCGAGCTCACTCCTATTATAGAAATGCATTTTTTGCTTTCATATCTTCTTAATCTTTGTTACATTGCTTGCTTTGTTTTTGTGACACAATGAAAAGTTACACAAGGTTCTGATATTTTTTCCTACCTACTAGTGTTCTACAGAAGAGATGAAGTATCTAGAAGCCAGGAGCATTTACATATTACAGAAAAAAATCTACACTATTCTTAAATAAGACCATAAATAGATAAGCATGTTTTAATGAAAATTACTTCAATAGTGAAAAAGTCAGAATTACTGGAAGAAAATAATTTTCATTCTTATTTGACACTGAACAAGAAAACAAGATACAAATGACAAAGTGAAAGGGCTCTATTACTTTCTATTTATTGTGTGATGTGTTTGCAAGTAGATATTTCTAGCAAAAATACACTTTTACTAATCTTTCAGTTCTCAGGAGTGTAGAGAATTTATCAAATGGCTTTTGCCAAGAACTTGCACTATGAATTCTGCTTTGGCCATCAATATACTCTATTGTCATTGTTTGTTACTATATTTCGATTGTTATATAAAAAGAATAGTCTCTTATAACTTCACTTTCATTATTCAGATGCCACACTGCACACCAGACATGTATCACATTGGTAATTTTGGCGCTAACATGTAAACGAAAATGACCAATCAAAGCCTACATGAGACTACGGCAACAAAATGCCAGGCGCACAGTAGTAGCCACACTTGTCTCTAGTAGACCATTAAGACAAGAAAGTCAATCCTGTAAATGTGCTGAAAATATAGTAAAGACTGGCAGCAGTAATAGAAGGAATGAAGGGAAACTGTAGCGATTGAGCTTTCATTTACATGTACATTTTACACAGTGTACAAAAATTCACATCTCCACATGTCAGATTCTGACACCTTTCACCGTACTTTAAAGTTTTTGGATGAATTCACCATTTTTGTCAATCTTTTGTTCTTTTTTTCTGAGTAACCACAAAGGAAGATCGCTCAAAAATGCGTTTTTTGACATATAATTTGTGGTCTTAGCATTGTGGAAAATAGCTCGATTACAGATACCAATTTCAATTTTTTGATGAGTTTTTACTTGCTGTTACACATCTATGATTGTTTAAAACTGATGAAATTCATTACCAGAAATTATTCTATAAACATTGTATTGTACATTTAATTTCATTCACATATATACACTATGATCAAAAGTGGACATCCCCAGAAACGTACATTTTTCATATTAGGTGTACTGCCACCTACTGTCAGGTACTCCATATCAGCGACCTCAGTAGTCATTAGACATCATGACAGAGCAAAATGGGGCACTCCGCAGAACTCAAGGACTTCAAACGGTATTGGGTGTCACTTGTGTCATACATCTGTATGCGAGATTTCCACACTCCTAAACATCCGTAGGTCCACTGTTTCCAATGTGGTAGTGAAGTGGAAATATGAAGGAACACATACAGCACAAAACTGTTCAGGCCGATCTTGTTTGTTGACTGACAGATACCGCTGACAGTTGAAGAGGATCATAATGTGTAATAGGCAGACATCTATCCAGACCATCACACACGAATTCCAAACTGCATCAGGATCCACTGCAAGTACTGTGACATTTAGGCGGGAGTGAGAAAACTTGGATTTCATGGTCAAGCGGCTGCTCATAAGCCACACATCATGCCAGTAAATGCCAAACAACGCCTCGATTGGTGTAAGGAGCATAAACATTGGACAATTGAACAGTTGAAAAACGTTGTGTGGAGTGATGAATCACGGTACACAATGTGTTGATCCGATGGCAGGGTGTGGGTATGGCAAATGCCTGCTGCACGTCATCTGCCAGAGTGTGTAGCGCCAACAGTAAAATTCGGAGATGGTGGTGTTATGGTGTAGTCGTGTTTTTCATAGAGGGGGCTTGCCCCCCTTGTTGTTTTGCTTAGCACTATCACAGCACAGGCCTACATTGATGTTTTAATCACCTTCTTGCTTCCCAATGTTGAAGAGAAATTCAGGGATGGTGATTGCATCTTTCAACACGATTGAGCACCTGTTCATAATGCATGGCATGTGACGGAATGGTTACATAACAATAACATCCCTGTAATGGACTGGTCTGCATGGCGTCCTGACCTGAATCCTATAGAACACCTGTGGGATGTTACGGAACGCCAACTTCATACCAGGCCTCACCGACTGACATTGATATCTCCCCTCAGTGCAGCACTCCGTGAAGAATGGGCTACCATTCCCCAAGAAACCTTCAGCACATAACTGACAGTATGCCTGCAAGAGTGGAACCTGTCATCAAGGCTGAAGCTGGGTCGACACCATATTGAATACCAGCATTACCGATGGAGGTCGCCATGACCTTGTAAGTCATTTTTAGGCAGGTGTCCAGATACTTTTGATCACATAGTGTATATACAGATTTTGTACATTATATTGGAGAGGGTTACGATTTTTAATCATGAATGCCAATTACATAAGTTTTTGCTCATATTTTGGGGGTTTTCCTCAATTCTGCATTTTTCTCAGTTTTGCATTTATTAAATCTGGATTGCATGAAAAAACAAAATTGGGGTTAAACTTCCTCTACAACTGTATATCAAATAATCTAAAATACTTGTCTGTGCACTTTATGCATCATAATCAGGACTATCTTCAGTACTTCAAATTAGTTAACTGGTTATCTGAAAATAGATTGTCACTGAACTTAGACAAAACCACAATATAAGCACTTTATGTATCACACAGTGCATGACCACATTGACACAATTAATGCTCATTGGAAAATTAGTAAATGAAATGAAATATTCTAAATTGACAGGTTTTATTTTTATAGGAACCTAAATTGGAAACCAAACATTTAACAAGAAGATGCCAGAACCTGTGATCCATCAGTTTCGATTAGCTTCACCATACCAGTCAGAGGCAAGTCAAAAGTAACTCTTACAAGAATTTTTGTTCATTTTACATACCAGGTCTACAATCTACCAGTTTCCAAGAAATCAAAGTATTGGTGATTCATTAAAAATATCCTTGAGGAGGAAACCATGTGTTCATTCTGGTGGTGGCTACATAGTATAAGTCCTGTGTTCAGATCACATATTCTATGCTTGTTGGTTTGAACTGACTTCTTCTACATCTGAAAACCTCTCTAAAGTGTGTGGAAGTGTGTATGTCCATTGTACCAGTTATTATGGTTTATTCCTGATCAATTTACGTATGGAGCACGGAAAGAACAATTGTTTGAATGCCTTTGCCCATGCAGTAACTTTTTTAATCTTATGCTTATTATCTATGGGTGAGAAATACTTTGGGGGTCGAAGTATATCCCTAGAGTAATCACTTAAAGCAGATTATCAAAAAAATTTTGTATACTTTCTCACACTCTCCCATGGATTAAACAAACCTGTGACTACTTGTGCTGCCCTTCTCTGTATGCATTAAATATTCCCATTATTCCTACCTGCTATGGGTCCAACACACTTGAGCAATACTCTAGGATCAGTCACATGACTGATTTGTAGACAGATTGCACTTCTCCAATATTCTACCAGCAAACTCAAGTCTACCAACAGCTTTACCCACAACTGAACCTATGTGATCATTCCACTTCATATCCCTACAAAGTGTGACACCCAGGTTTTGTATGTGTTGGCGATTCCAACAGTGCCTCATTGATATTATAGTCACTGGATACTATATTTTTTTCATTTTGTGAAGCGAAAAATTTTATATTTCTGAACATTTAAAGAAAGTTGCCAATCTCTGGACCATGTTAAAATTTTATCAAGATCTGACTGAATATTTATGCAGCTTCTCTCAGGTAGTACTCCATTATAGATAACTGCACCATCTGCAAAAAGCATTATTTTGTGTTGATATTGTCTGCAAGGTCATTAACATACAACATGAACAGCAGGAGTCACAACACACTTCCCTGGGGTATACCCAAAGTTACTTCTATGTCTGACAATGACTCTCCATCCAAGATAACATGCTGTGTCCTCCCTATCAAAAGATGTTCAGTCCAATCACAAATAGCACTTGGATATTCCATATGATCATACTTTTGGCAATAGGTACTGTACTGAGCCAAATGCTTTTCAGAAATCAGGGAACACTGCATTTAGCTGGTTGCCTTGATCCAAAGCTTTCAGTATGTCATGAGAAAAGTGTGAGTTTGAGTTTCACATGATCAATGTTTTTGAAAACCATGCTGGTTAGCATTGAGGATGTCATTCTATTCAAGATACCTTATTACATTTGAACTCAGAATATGTTCTAAGATTCTAAAACAAATTGATGTCAAAGATAATGGATGGTAGTTTTGTGGATCACTCCAACTAACATTCTCATAGAAGGGTGTGGCCTATCTGTTAGACAAGAAATGGGCACAGTGTTTTGCTTGAGGGATCTACAATAGGTTATAGTTAGAAGAGGGGCTAACTCAGCTGCAAATTCAGTACAGAATCTGACAGGACTTCATCTGGGCCTGGAGCTTTGTTCAATTTTAACGATTTCAGCTGTTTCTCAATACTACTGACACTAATATTTATTTCATTCATCTTTTCAGTATGAGGATTAAACAGGGGCAATTCTCCTTGGTTTTCCTTTGCAAAGGAGCATTTGACAACAGAGTTAAACATTTCAATTTTTGCTGTGCTACCCTCAGTTTCAGTTTCTGTTTCATTTTCTAGGGCCTAGACACTTAAGTTGGGTGCCACTAACAGCCTTTATGTGCGACCAGTGTTTCTTTGGGTTCTGTGAAAGAGCACTTGGCAATATGCTGCTATGGTAGTCATTGAAGGTATTATACATTGCTTCCTTGACAGCCAAACATGTTTCAGTCAGCATCTCTCTGTCTACAGCCCTATGCTTTGTTTTACACTTATTATGCAGTAATCTCTGTTCCTTTAGAAGTTTCTCTACAGTAACTGTATACCATGGAGATTCCCTTTCATTATGAGCTGTTCTATTGGTACATATCTATCCAGTGCATGGTCAACTATTCTGTTAAATGTGAGCCAGAGTTCCTCTACATCCTCCTGCTCTGTGCTGAAAGTTTTGAATTCGTTATTGAGATGTGACACTACTGATTTTTTATCTAGTTTACTGAGCATATTTATCTTTCTGCTTGTTTCAGTTGTTCTTTGGTACCAGTTTCCAGGTGGACATCCCCAAAGAGGTCGGGTCTATTTGTTGCCATTAGATCCAATATATTTCCGATGTGCAAGTGAACTGAGAATTTCTCTACAGTTTTCACTGAGTCTGGTGGGTGATAGAAGGATCCAATTATTATTTTATGCCTACATTTCATACTGAATCTTGCCCAAGCAATCTCACATGCAGCTTCAATTTCTACTACAGTGGATTTGAGTTTGAGGGGGAAGTTTGGGTCGGTTACACCAAACAACACTCCCATTTTGCAGTAGTTCGTTTATTCACCTGAACACATGAAAGGCTTACAAAGAACTAACTTGGTGGAACTGCCCAAAGATAATTTTAGTTTAGTTCAAAGATGATACTCAGATCGATGCTGGTGTCGACCTCATTGGCGCCACATAGCCCCCCCCCCCCCCCCCGCCCCCCGCGGCAGTACGTAGTACTCTTGAGAGGCCGGGGGTAGTGACTATGAGGTCGGCAGGGGTGGTCTGCGGGAGCCAGACCATGGTCAGATTGACAGCATCGTCGGGGAGCTGTGTCAGTAGATGTCATGAAGGAGGGTTGTTCGGCCACCGAACCTGGAAGTCGTTGAAGTGAGCCAGGCGTTGTACTGGGTGTGCTGGTCATGTGGCGACAGGTAGGCCAGCAATTTGCAGGTGGAACATAGTGACGACGACGATGTCTCCAGTGAGCGTGGCGAACACACGAAGAATGTCCAGGTTGACGTCGGGCGAGAGGGGAACACGTTTCACCAGGTGACAGGGAATGGCACTGGATGAAGGTAAACACACAACGAACAGTGTATCATCGCGCAGTATTATTGAGATGTCGTGGATTATGTCTTGGGGGGGGGGGGGAGGGGGTAGGCACAAACACCTCGAGTGAGGGCACATTCAAGATGGGAGGGTGTGAGAAACCTTGACAGGGCGAGGCAGGCGACAGGGGAGAGGTCGAAGGGACTGGTGAAGGGTCCGGAGGCAAGGGCATGATTGTAGGTAAGCTCGACATGGGGAGCATGTGATCACTCGACGGAGTGCGTGAGACTGGAGTAGAGGGCGAGGTCAGAGAATAGCTCGATGATTGGAGCTGGAAGTCACTCGACCAAGTGTGTAAGTCCGACGTGGAGGCAGTGGTCGGAGCATCGTGAGGCACGACAGTGAGTGGCGTGGTTGTGGCCTGAAGGGGGGTAAAAGCAGGATCGACATGAGCAGACTTAAGTCTGTTGAAAGAGACTGTAACAGCTGAATCTTTTATCTGGATGTCATAGGTGTTGGCTGAGCACCGGAGAACTCGGTACAGGTCGCTATATGGAGGTTGGAGGGGAGCACGGACAGTGTCATCTCGGAGCGTAATGTATTCGCAATTGTCCAGAGATTTCGAGACGTGAACCTTAGGGCAGGAGTGGCTGGTGGGCAGAGGGATATGGAGGTTGATGAAGTGGCATCTGACGTGGTCCACGAAGGTAGGTAAGTCAGACTGAGGGAGAGAAGCGGAAGGGCTCACAAGTTCGCCAGGGAGAACAATGTTCTGGCCGTATACGAACTCAGCTATAGTACCTTTGATGTCTTCCTTATGGATCACATGGATGCCAAGTAGCACAAGGGGAAGGGCTTCTGTCCATAGAGAGTCATGGCATCGAAGAGCCGCCTTGAAAGTGCGGTGCCAGCACTCAACTAGCCCGTTACTTTGCAGGTGATATGTTCTGGTATGGATGCACCAGATGCCGCAGATATTACAAATCTCGTTGAACAGGGACGACTCAAATTGTCTGCCCTGGTCAGTCATGATGATAGCTGGACATCCGAAATGCGATACCCATGACTCGATGAAAAATTGAGCAACAGTTTCTGCCATAATTTTGGGGAGGGGGACAGCCTTGACCCAGCGAGTTGTTCGGTCGATAGCTGAGAGAACATAATGAAAGCCGTTAGAGGGGAGGGGGGGGGGGGGGGGGAGAGGGCTGACAATGTCACCATGAATATGCTGAAAACGCCCAGGAGGGATTGAAAAGGCGCTGAGGGGGGATGAAGTGTGCTTGTGTACTTTGCAGCGTTGGCACACAAGGCAGGAGCGTGGCATTTGCTGGCAGTCCTTGTTGACATTTCTCCACACAAAGCGCTCTGCTATGAGGCATGCGGACGCACGAACACCAGGGTGGACTAAATTATGCAATGTGCTGAAGACAGCTCAACGGTGTGTGGTTGGGATGATGGGGCATAACGTGCCCGTACTGTCGTCGCACCAGATCTCACCAGAAATGCCAGGAAAGGTGGTATGGACGACATGTAGTGAAGAGGTAGAGTCTGAAATCAGGTTTTGTGTTTCCTCATTGACGGGTTGGAGGTTAGGCAGTTCAGAGAGGTTTAGCAGTGAATGGACGGCGTCAAATCGAGAAAGGAAACCAGCAACTATATTGTCAGCACCCTTTATGTGCCTTACATCGGTGGTGAACTGAGATATGAAGTCCATGTACCTGAAGCGGCGTGGAGGCGGGTCATCTGGTGGGTTTGTAATGTCCGCAGCCATGGGTTTGTGGTCCATTAAAACATAGAAAGGGGTGTCCCTCAACGTCAGTCTTAAAATGCTTGATTGCTTTGTAGACCACGAGCAACTCCCTGTCAAATGCGGAATATTTCCATTGTGCATTGGTGAGCTTGCACAAGAAGAACTGCAGAGGCGAAGTTTGGAAGTCGACTGTCTGGCTAAGGACAGCGCAGATGACAGTATCACTCACGTCTGTGGTGACGAAAAGCTGCACATTGGGATGAGGATGTGCGATGGTGCAGGTCTCGACAAGAAGATTTTTGAGGGCAGTGAAAGAGGCAGTCATAGCAGGGGTCCATGGAACAGGCCGAGATCCAGAAGTGTCGGTGCCTGCCAAAGGTTTCTGTCAGTGGAGCCTGAATCTACGCAGCCCGAGGTAGATGTTGGCGATAATAATTAACTATCCCCAGAAAGTGCCAGAGTTCTTTGAATGACAAAGGTCTGGGTAGGTTTAGTATTGTTTGTACTTTCTCAGGGGGCAGTGAAATGCCGTCGGCAGAGACCCAAAAACCAAGAAAAGTGACAGCGGGTTGATGTAGCTGCAATTTGTCCTGGTTGGTCTCGATGCCTGCTGCCGCGAGAGTGTTCATAAGAGTTTGCACATGTCGAATGTTGTCCTCGATGGAGGAGCTGAACACAAAAATGTCATCAAGATATGCAAAGCAGAATTTTAATTTGACTATCACTTCGTTGATGAAGCGTTGCCAGGTCTGGGTTGCGTTTTTCAGACCGAAGGGCATGAATCGAAACTGAAATAACCCGATCAGGGTGGTGATTGCTGTCTTCTTGATGTCTTCAGGTGCCATGGGGATCTGGTGGTAGGCCCGTTTGCAATCAATGACAGAGAATGTGGTCGCACCTGTGAGGGAACTGGCAAAGTTGGCAATGTTGGGTGTCCATAATTGTTCATGCGTTTAGTCGATGGTAGTCTCCGCACATGCACCATGACCCATCTTTCTTGGGTGTCATGTGTATGGGCGTGGACCAGTTACTGGCAGAGGGTTCAAAGACGCCAGAGCTTATTAGTTCAGAAATCTGTTTTTTAAGGTCGGAGAGGCACTCGGGACAAAGTCGACGTGGTTTACTGGAGATCGGGGGAGCTGGCATGAGGCGAGGCTTGTGAACCGTGCCGTTGGTGATGACAGAAATGTTGCCAGCGGCACGAGAGGCGGCTTGTTTACAATGTGTGGTGGGCAGGGCAGGTGAGCCATGGTCGTGGTGTTCGGAGCCACTTGGCAGATCCGACGGGCGCCGAGGCGGCGAAGTGTCCCAGGAGTCAACGTGACAAGATGGCCGCCGGCCCGAAGCAGTGGCACTGTGGTCGGGTGAGCTCTGTAGAGCTCGTGAAGTGTTAGTGAGTCCACTGTCCGAAGGCGTGGCCTGTGGTAGCACGGTCACAGGCGAAACGCTTGGTGCGAGTTCACTGTTTGTGTTGTCAGTGGCAGTCACACGGCGGTGCAGAGGAGCCCAAGTTGCATAGTTTGAGATGCTGTCCACGTGGGATGGGGTAGGAGTTGTCAGTTCGAGAACACATGACACTAGTTGCGCATGCACACTTGTGTCTGGCCGAGCGTCAAATGCTGCCGTGTTAGGAGGGCGCGGCTTTCCGGAACTGTCAGTACACGTTATGGCAGTCTTGATAGCACAGTTGTGAGGGGTAGTGGGAGGTAAACACACGGAAGCTCGGCTGCTGGGATTGCAAGCAGATTCGGCGCACTTACTGACCTTGCTTTGTCCTTGCTGTAGTGTCTGTAATTCCTTTGCTGCATCAGAGAGCTGGAGCTGTGTTTCATGGAGCCGGAGGGAGAGATCAAAGTTTTCCTTGCATAGGCGAGTGATGTGTTCAACTCGACAAGGCACTTATGCGTTGGTCCTTGTAACGTCGTTGCTCAACAGAGCACAGGGGAAGTGAGTTTTGGACGGATGGTGAAACACAGTGTTTTGCACTAGGTCCAGTGAAAGTTTATGGTGTCGCAAGAAGTCAATGCCTAGTATAGGTTTGTCAATTTCGCACACTAAAAAAGTCCACTCGAGTTTGCAGTTTGCGGAGAGTGAGACGATGTGTGAAGTTGAACCAGAGCATTGTAGTTTAGTTCAATTCACGGCTTGCAGTGAAGTATGATGAGGGCGGATGTTCGACAACACTAAGGATGTGGGCAGCAGTGAAACATCGGCACCAGTGTCCACTAGGGAAAGGTATCCCGACGAAATGTCTTTAATGTAAAGTCATCCACAATTATCCGGTCGTTCCCAGACAGAATGGAGCACTGGTGGGCACCTGTCATGTTGTGCGCAGGAGGCAGCACCCGAACCTACCTGCGATTGGCGTTTGGGAAGTAGCAGGGTGATCTGCAGTTCCGTGCCGCCTCACCAAACCGTGTGTGGAAGTAACAGTACGGGTAGTGCGGTTGCATTTCCTGCGGAAAGTTCATTGCCAGTGGTGGTGGCCACAGCAGGTTCGGTTGCAGGAGGGGGCATGACTGCGGGAAGAGCTGGTGATGTCCCAGTTGCTTGTTTACTGCTTCCCGGAGTGAGCGGAACGGTCGGCACGTTACGGCCCCGGCCACACCCGGCCGCAGGGCGATGAGCCTGAACCTGAGACTTGTCAGATAGGCAGTGGCTGGCGAAGTGGAGCAGTGATGCATCATGTAGCTTGTCAGCAATCGTCATTCTTTGCTCGACAGGTTCAGGAGGCCTCTGAGCCAGAGCAAAGCAGATGTGAGGAGATAGTTTATCTGACCAGATGGTGAGGAGAGCTGTGTCAGAGAATAGATTGGCGCTGACCAGGGCATGTAGCCGTCTCCAGAGCTGGGAAGGTTTGTCATTGCCTAGTTGCTCAACGTGGAGCACTTGCCATATTGTTGCCTCAGTTGAGCGTTCAAGCTGACGTAGAACTGTCTCTTTGGCTAGAGTGTACCAGGTAGGTGAGTCCGGGGCATCGACCAGGTCAGCAATCAAGTCCTCCTGGTCATGCAGGTGGGTGATGAGGCACCAAAACCTTGTTGACTTGTCGAGTTTGTAATGGTCGAACACTTCGTCTACAATTTTGAACCAGGTTGTAGCTCTGTCGGGATTAAATGGTGGCAGCATTGGTAAGCATTGTAGAATCTTTGGAAGAACAGGTTGAGTTGAGTTCGTTGGGGCACTGCCTGAAACGAGCTGTTGTTGCTGTAGTATTCTAGGAGAGTGTGCCTCCAGGGGATGTGGCAACGATGGCTGTTCGGGAGGCAGTGTGAAGGTGACGCGTACTGGTTGAGCATGATCCATCGCGACGCAGAAGGCCGACGCGGGTGAGGCACCATAATGTGTCGAATGCGGTTGCTGAAGCTCAACACGTTGCGGGTGTGTTTGGATTGATGTGTCGCGGAAGACTGATGCAGATGAGGCACCAAGATGTGCCGAGAATGGTAGCGGAAGCTTGTCTGGAGCCTTCGCGGGGGCGACAGGTGAGAACAAGTTCAAAGTTTGAGAACGCGTGTTAGTCCGTGGAAAGCTCGATGTATGATCAGAGCCGGGGCCACCTGTGCTGCAGGAAGTCTGCGGAGGTGAGGGCTGTCCAGAAGCACAGTGTTGGAAATGATAACGAACGTGGGGCAGAATGTGTGAAAGTAACTGTTCATAGTCACTCCACTCAAAACGGTGTGCGGATAAGGTGAATGTCGTGGCACAAAACACTGAGGCATAGCAGTGGGATGGAGGTGGAGGTCAGGCACAGATAACAAGTTATTGTTCCTGTTGCAGGCCGAGGTATTGAAGTAGGAAGGCATGTGCTGATGCAGAACCGAGGCAGGCGACGGCATGGTCGGATGCTGAGGAGGTTGACCAGTGAACAAAGCAGTTCTGGTCATGTGGCAGGTATCCACGTGGTACTGTATGGATTGCGGTGTGGCAAACCATTGTCCTGGCAGTGGTAGGTTGTCCAACAAAGCATTTGCAGAAATCGGCATTGGTCCCGCACTGCACGGAGATCCGTAAGAGGTAACTGTTGATGAGGAAGGGCACATGTGATGGGAACAAAGGCATTTGATAGCCAGAGTCATGCACACTGCTAACCTTATTTATTGTTACAGGCTCGAAAACGTCTGGCGGAATCGGGGTAATCGGTGAGTAAGAGGCATCGTGTTGCAGTCCTGGCGGGTGTACATTGCCCGCAACACGATGCATGTCGATCACAAAATCCGGCATTAGGCGCTGGGCCAAAGTCATTGTTCAAATGCTGTGTCGATGTAATGTACATGAAGATAACCAACGAGGAGGTCACGGACACAGTAAAATGGCAAAAATGGAAGACATTACAACTCGGGGGCACCAGTGAGGGAGAAGTTCGTGTCAGTTACACCAAACATCACTCACATTTTGCAGTAGTTCGTTTATTCACCTGAACACATCAAAGGCTTACAAAGAACTAACTTGGTGGAACTGCCCAAAGATAATCTTAGCTTTGTTCAAAGGCGATACTCAGATCGATGTTGGTGTCGACTTAAACGGTGCCACAAGTTTATTGTCTACTGTGGCAAATAGAATGCAATACAATGCATTGTTTTTCACTTTTTGTGAAGGGAATGAAAGCTGTGGCAAATTTTAATAATTATTATGTGAAATAAAAGAAATTTTATTGTGGACACGGAAAAAGCAGTGATCAGCATATGTGCCTGTGATCCAAGATGACATGTTTTTAAATCCTACGTCACAGCCACAAACTTTTGCTACTATGAATTTGTGGGCCAGGGAAAATAATGTAACTATGTACAATGCCTTGTTTATGGACGTTAAAAACCAGCAAAGTTTCACCACTTTTCCAGCTGTGTGATGTTTATTTCTTTCACTAAGTTAAGAACGTCAATTAGCAGATGCAAATCTGTCACACACTTCTCAAAGCACGTTGAGAACAGCATCAACAAGCTATTGCCCACCCATGTCCATAGCCCTGCACATAATCCAGTATCACCCCAATATTTTATCCATTGTTATTACACAAATGGTACACATCACAATTAACCACATAAGAGAAATGTTTTCATAAATGAGCCTTTTAGAGACCTCATTCATTTAACAGGTCCAGGGTCTTGTTCAGCAAGTGTCATTCTATTAACAGTGCAAATAGTATAATTCATAATACACACAGCAACTATATAAGTAGCAGTGCAAGTATTCAGTACTATATAAGTAGCAGTGCAAGTTTTCAGTAAGTAGATACATGTATGAAGGGTTGTTGGGAGTTTCAGCACTGCGTCTGCTATTGTTTCAAGTTTTATCAATTTGCTGTGGATGTTTGATGTTCTGACTGTTCCAATAACAGGATTTTACTTGTTTAAATGTTTGAATTGTATTCACTGTGATCCACCTTGTGTTAGTTGTTGGAGACTTCAGTGCAAATTTCCTAATGAACTCCAGAGACAGAGTAGATCTTGAGAACTTGATGTCCTCATATAATCTTGCTTCTGTTATAAATTTTCCCACCAGAATAACTTCACGAACAAAATCATGAATTGATAATGTATTTATTGACATAACCAAGATTGATGATATAGCTGTCAGGCAAGTTTGGAATGGTCTCTCTGACCAGGGTGGACAAAGACTCACCATTAACAATTCAAGTATTTGTGAGATTAATAGAGGTCCCAACTGGAAAATTAATAGGAAATCTACTGAGATCTTTAAATCACATCTCCAAGACGTAGACTGTAGTCCAGTATGTAATGTAGAAAATACCAGTTCCAAATACAACCTTTTTAGTAATGAAGTGGCTCTAATATTTGAAAGTACCTTCCCAAAAGGAATATATAAAACTCATACTAAAAAATCCACCAACAAGCCTTGGATTACCAATGGAATTAGGATTTCTTGCAAAAGAGAGAGAGTTGTACATTGCCTCAAAAAAATGAGATGACCCTAACCTTTTAAATAACTACAAAAAATACTGTAAAATATTGAACAAAGTCATTCTGAAATCAAAAAGTATGTATCTGTGCTCAAAAATTAAAAACTCCACTAATAAAACCAAAACTATATGGGAAGTAATACGAAATGAGACTGGTGCAAATTACCCCAACAAGACCCAAAATATTGCTCTTAACAATGAAGGTAAGCTAGTTCAAAATCAAGATATTTTAGCTAAAATATTTAATGAGCACTTTTTAACTGTTGCTGAGAAAACAGCATGCAAAGGCTCTTCAGAAAAGGCAATAAAAACTCTGAAAGAACTTTTCCCTAAATCTATAGAAATGATAGGTATGGCCCCCATAACCATGCAAGAAGTAAAAAAAACCATAATGTCTCTAAAAAGTAAAAATTCATTGGGTGTAGACAATATTTCTAGCAAACTGCTAAAAGCCAGCTGTAATCAACTCTCTAAAGTTCTAGCTCATATATTCAATTCCTCTCTAAATCAAGGTATCTTCAATGACAGAATGAAGTATGTTACTGTGAAGCCCCTCTACAAAAAAGGTGATCCCACAGATGTTTCCAACTATCATCCTATCTCTCTTGTAACAGCATTATCTAAAGTCTTTGAAAAATTAATATACGTCAGGATTGTCAGTCACCTTGATAAATTTGCATTAATTAGTAAAGAACAATTTGATTTCAAATCAGGCAAATCTACAACTGAAGCAATTTACGCACTTGCAAATAATGTTTTAGAATGTCTTGACAAGAAAAAATTACCCGTTGGCATATTCTGTGACTTGACTAAGGCTTTTGACTGCGTTGATCACACAATACTTTTAGGAAAAGCAGCCCAATATGGAATCCGTGAACAAATGGGTAACTGGCTCAGATCATATCTAGAAGACAGACAACAAAAAATAGTATTAGGTGTTAACAATCTACAAGTAGGAGAGGTAGAGTCTGACTGGGGAACAGTACATCATGGAGTTCCACAAGGGTCAGTCCTTGGTCCCCTCCTATTTATTATGTATATTAATGACCTACCCCTGTCCTCAAATAGTGCTAGCAACATCACAATGTTTTCCGATGACACAACTATAGTGACGACCAGCAAAACCTCCACTGACGTAGAGTTAAATGCCAACCAGGCACTTGCAAATTCTCTGAACTGGTTCACGGCAAATTCTCTAGCAATAAACCTCAGCAAAACAAATTACATGCAGTTCCAATCCAGTTACATAAGCCCAAAAGAGATTAACATTGCACACGAGAGCCAACAGTTGCAGAGCCTTCAGTGCACGAAGTTCCTAGGTGTTCACATAGATAACCGGCTCAACTGGGAATTCCACATACAGCAAACACTAAAAAAGCTTAGCTCAGCAACATTTGCCATCCGAATAATCTCCAAAATTGGAGACATCAACGTATCAAAGTCTGCATATTTTGGCTACTTTCATTCAGTGATCTGCTATAGAATAATCTTTTGGGGCAACTCACCACTTTCAAAAAAAAAATTTTGTAAGCCAGAAAAACGTAGTCCGAATTATTTGTGGTATCCCTCCAAGAACCTCATGTCGAAATCTCTTTAAACAGTTAGGTATATTAACCACTACCTCACAATATCTCCTCTCACTCATGGTTTTCACTCTTCTCAATTCCTCTGAATATGAAACAAATGAGGCATACCGTCATTATAACACAAGGCGGAAAGGTGATATGCACTGTGAACGGAAAAATCTCTCTCTCTGGTGCAAAAAGGGGTAAAGTACACAAGTACTAAAATCTTTAATGCACTCCAGAGTAATATAAAATTTCTTAAAGAAAATAAAATGCTATTAAAAAAAGCTAAGGGAATTTATATTGGAAAAATTTTTCTACTCTTTAGATGAATTCTTCAACAGAGATCAGTAATTTGAGTAGTAATTCAGATTATTTCCTTTGTCATTGTTATCTGTATTGTTTTTTATCACTATTGTATTTTTGTATTGTATTGTTTGTTATCTTGATTATATTATTGTATTGTACTAATTTTGAATTATTCATCTACCACGTGTAATATATCAGTATGTATTGTATTGTATGATATGTATATTGTATCTGCTTTGACTCGTTCCACATCCATGCATAATCACGCCATACTGGATCTACGGAATGTGTATCTCAAATAAAATAAATAAATTAACATAAATAAAGACAAGATCAGGAACAATTTATTTGGGATGGTAATGGATCCAGTGATGAATATTTTCCTTCATATTCAGAGTAATCCAGCATTCAAATATTTTTTTGGAAAATGGCTTCTTTCTCTGCTCAGAATGAATTGTTATTTGACCTGATAAAACATAAAATTCCACAATGTCATTAGCCAACAAACTCAGAAAAAAGTAACTAAAATTTTTCATGTGATCATTGATGGAAGAAGAGAAACAGTATGCTTGGAAACATTCAAAACCTCTGAAGGTAGAATGACTGGAGCCATGAAATTCCTTGCAACAAAACACCATAAGAATAAAAGCTAATATGTGATCACATAGCATCATTCCTCTCTATATTATTCATACTCCACAAACATCTCATAGCCCAAACAAAAGACATTTACCAGAAAATTTGTATATTTGACTGTTCAACTTGAAGAAAGTTGAGGAAAAGAACAAGATGCAGGAAACATTTACCATAGAAGTCTTAACAGGAGTTCAGTTTCCATTACCATACTCCTCACAAGGAAATTTGTATGCAATATTGTACTTAAGATGATAAGCTTAAGCATTCAATATATGAATAAGAAAAGGCACAGCTTCAACAAGACCACACGGCATGTCTATGTAAGGCTGAAAAAGCTTGGGAGCCCATGACAGTAGACACTGCAAAATCAGTTTCTGATAGCTCCTGCTATGTTTTTCTTTTGATTTAGAAGTCTCTATACTTTCTTAGATTGATGTGTCAAATAGCTTATTACAAATACAGTTTATATGTTTACAAGTTGGTTTGTCACAATTTGTCATCAAAATAGAATTCATGTACTGGATCTCAAGTTTCAAAAGAAATTGGTGCCTGTTTGGTCAAACACATCACAACAAGAGTGCCATCCACAAAACATTTAATGTATAGTAATACTTGTAACAGGAGAGAAATGTAATTGGAAAACAGCCATGACATTAATAAACTAGCTTCAAGTGAAATGAATAACAATGAAATCATAGACCAAAAGTTTATGAAAAGTGACCATTCCTGTCTCCCAAATGATGGTGATGTTGGCTCAATAGAAAACTGCAGCAAGACATGAGAAATATTTTGTCCCAATTATTGGTATCCCTTGTTTGTGAAAAACTTTTTGAAGTCAGCCACCAAAAGGAAGACAGACACTGTAAAACATCCAGTGTCTTGAAACTTGATGGCATATTAAAAGTTTGTGCCAGACTGAGACCTGGATCCAGGACCTTTGCCTTTTGTGGGCAAGTGCTGCACCATCTGAGCCACCTGAGCATGACTCATGACCTGTCCCCACAGCTTGGCTTCCTCCAGTACCTCATCTCCTACCGTCCAAACTTTACAGAAGTTCTCCTGCCTAACTTGTAGGTCTAGCACTGCTGGAACAAAGGATATTGCACAAAGATGGCTTAGTCACCATCTGGGAGATTGTTTCCAGATTAAAATTTTCACTCTGAACACAGTCCTGGGTGGGTGGGGATTATTTCCAGAATGTAATTTTCACTCTGCAGTAGGTTGTGCACTGATAT